>NW_027210861.1:85000-355000 GCF_029030835.1 Brachyistius frenatus
GAAAGCAAGCAGAATTCTGATGATGTTTTTTGTGTGTTTTAGTTTCCCCCTTCTTTAGTTTCATTCAACCTGTGGACAAGAAGCCGACAGTCTTCAGAGCGTTGATGTTTGGAAGGCGTTTATCTGGCTGTCAAGTCATATTCAGGACAGATGACGAGGACAGCACGCAATCTTTAATTCATTAATTAAATCTGTCAACAGCTAAATTGGCAGCTTATGATAAGTGTGATATATTGGGTCTCAAAGAGAAGTATGTTTGGCAGCACGTCTGGGGTGCAGTTGGACTTCCGGTACAGGTGGATGGGCATCGTGTCTTCGGGTTCACTTTGAGTCAGATGCCCTCTGGTTTATATGGTTGCTTCTGGCTCCAAAAACATAAAATGGCGACGGCCAAAACGGCAGAATCGAGGCTTCAAAATCATAAAACAATGGGTGACGTCACAGCGGCGTCTTGGTCACACAACGTAGAGACAAATATTACAGCGTACAGAACAATAAATGAAAATGCACACTGTCGAGCAAAATAGATAAAAATAATGCACTTTAATGTGCTTGGCTTATTTTGGGCCATCAACTAGTTATACGTCATATTCTTGACACATTTGGTCCCTTGTCCAAACATGTCTCAAATGAATTGGTTTGTAAAATACAGTGAAACACAAGGAAGTTCTTTCTTTTTTAGAGTATGAGAAACCTGAGGTTACAAGTTGCGAGGTTACTGCAGTGGTATGGGAGTGGAGTGAGTGAGGAAGAGAAAGTTGTATCAGCGCTGAGCTGGTCAAATGTGCTTTAACGACACTGTGGAAAACAAAGGCCTCTGTTGTACTGAAGAAGGAGACCATGCAACAGTGTTTGACAACATATCCCCATCTCATTCGTGTTACTGTGATGATGCTTACTTTTCTTTACAGTAAAGGTTATTCAGAAAAGTCTGTTAATGTGGAAACACGATCGTGACAATTTGTACCTGTTCAGTCTCAAGTCAGTTTCTCAACTTTAGAAGTTTTCTTACTCGTCCACTCCAGCTTCAACCAGATCCTCTGTTGTTGCTGTAATAGGAGTCCTTAGAAGTCTTTATCCCAGCCTGACAGCTCATCAGGAGGCTCCTCTGTGTCCGGAGGAAATATATCAAAGTGACTGTGATCCATCGGCCCCTCGAGCTGCAGAAACAAACACAATCATCATTTCCTAAGATCGACAATTGCATGGAAAGGTCTGGGTGCCAATGGGCGAGCTACATTCAAGAAAAATTCAAATGGAAGCCTTCAGTTTTTACTTCTAGTCCCATGATTTATTCATTTCATGTTTATTTGTAGTTTAGTATTTAGCATCCACAGCATTTATAGCCTAAGCTAATTTGCAATGCCGTTCCCTAGATGGGCCTTTAAAATACAGAAAATGAACAACTCACAACAGGTTCACAGGAAACAATCCAACTCAGCCACTCAGCAATAAATACACACCATCAAAACACATCTGGACTCAAAGAGCTTCTAAAACTGAGGTGCATTTTACAGTGTCTTCTTCTTGTGGCCTGTCAAAGGCACATCTTTGCAATACATTTGCTTTTTAATCAGCATCTTGATGACCTGTCAGGTGATTAACTTGCAAAGGCTTATAAATACAGAATTTAGGACATCTGGTGACGTCGTGATAGAAAACACAGAAACGTCAGACCAAATCTAACAAAAAGTGACAACTGTAGTTATTAGGTGTTTAAACTCTTATATATTCAAAATATAGGACATACTGGCCGCTGCATTTTACGTCTTATATTTTTGACCTCTTACTTGATGCACTATTTAGCTTTTCAGCTGGTCTCTGCTGTTCGGTTATTGTCTTCTAATTCTGTGTCTTAGGTATGTTTTATGTATGTTCTTAGCTACACGTTTTAATTGTCTTCAGGAAGTTTTAGATATTTATCTTTGCACCCTGGTCCTGAGAAACATCATCTCCTTCCACTGTATCTGTATTAATATGGACGTGGTGGGAATGACAAATGAATTAACCTTGAACCCTGAGACGCAAAAAAGATGGAGCCAGGAGTAAGGAGTTGTTTTCTCAAGAGAAGCGGATCTTCTTCAATGCGAAGGCGTCGCTTTGAAAGAGTCAGACATGGCCGCTTTCCCTGGCGAAGTACTTCTGCCTGAAATTTTAATAAGGTGAGAAGAAGTGCCCCCATGAGAGCAAATATGCTGTAGGCACAACTCCCACAGCCTAATGCAACAACTAAACATGAGGAGACACCAGCTGGTGACACGCGGTATTGCAGGAGAGCCACACAAACCCGACTGGCTCTTACAATAGGCAGACTGGAGATCATTGCAAATTAGGATTTTGGAAGGAAAGAAAGAAAGCTGGCAAAAATCTGGTCATTAAACTAAACAAGTAAAACGACGGCCGCCGGCAAAAATAAATGTTTATGTTATGAGAAATTGCATCAATTAATAATTAAATAATTACATTTATCTAAAACAACAATCGCAAAAATGTCAGTGAATGTTTTCCGGACAGTGTGCCGCTGCTTCGATCTCACATCCTGACTGGCAGCACAAGTTGGTTAATTAGGAGAGAATGAGAAAACCATAATTCTTCGTAGGTCAGATGTAATTTGACAGGGAAGCTTCACCGTACTGTGTTGTTCATTGCAGTAAATCTCATTTAATGTGCTTTTAAACTGCACAAAGTTTATAGTTCTCGTCATTACAGCACTTAAGAATGAGGAGAATAAGCACGAGCTGTGGTGGGAAAAAACAAAGGAAGTCCAGGTCTTACTGGGCCTGTGGCCCCTAATTGGCCTACTGACTTAGATTTAGGAAAATAAATAAACACAGTGATCCGACTCGGATTCATTTAACAGGATTTGAACTGACTTGACATCATTGCCTGAGTGACGGCTCAGACACGAACAGGAACAAGGTGGAGGAGAAACACAGGGCTGGAGCTGAGGGGGGGTTTCAGGGCTTGAATACCGGCGACCATGGAGCCGAGAGCTGCACCGGACCACGGGATTGGATGGGAGGAGCCGAAAGAAATCAATAGCTCTGGGTGACTCACACCGGTCGGAGGCTGGATCTGACAGTTGAAGAGCTCTTCCAGTATTTTGTGGATAGACCAGCAGCGGATCGAGGGGGTTTGAGGGCCAGATGAGAGGAGGCCCCTTTGGTGACAAAGACACAGTCAACTTTTGAGGAAGGATCAGATCCATGTCCCGACGTGCTCGGGAGGTGAGAGCGGATGAAAAGAAAATCACTTAGACGGATAAGAGGCAAATTGTCAGCGGCTCCATAGCGGGTCTTTGAAGAGCGACGTGGAGAGCACGGATCAGACAGAATGAAGGAAGGGGATGGATTTAAAGCCCACTAATCAGGAGAGGAGGACGGAAGACTTTGTACGATTACTAGAGGAACCTGTGACTGAACTCAGGGCTAATGTGTATTCAAAACTGCCAACAGTCAACACTATAATTATATTTCCTCCAGCATTAAATAACTATTTAAAGAATACAGGAAGTGGGTTGTAATCAGAAATCTTCCAGCAACAGCCTAAGAATTAAAGTGTGTTCTGTCCGATGCATGTCCGGCACTAGCCAACAGAAAGTAACTTCGATTGAAAACCTTTTTTGGCCCCCAGTGAGTTCTGTAAAGTGTAGTCCTTTCTCTGCTTTTCAGTTTTCCATTATTATCAGCAAATGACACCCAATCATAATACTTCTTTAGCAGTTGAAAAACAATGTGCTTGTTTTATTGATATGAAAGGCTGATTTGCAGCAAACACCTTTTGCATGTACATTTGCTTTTTCACTTTCACTCAGGATTGTCAAACTCTTCCTCCTTAAATATTTTGATCTCTCATTCAATGTTGTCACGTCCTGATCAGTATAGCAGTACTCCTGCCGAGGAGTTAAAAGTAGATTATCTCAATCTTGTAAATGCTGTTAAATTGAAATAATTTCTCCATAGGTGTGTTGTGAGGTTGTTCATTGTTAGGAAACAGGTAGTCTAACCTCTCTCCTCAGTGGAGACAGCAGCTTGCGACATCTCAAACCCTCCCAGTTGAATCCCTGGAACCATCTGAAAGACAAAAGAAGGCTCACAGTTATACTTTATTTGAAACGATGAAACTATGAAATTTAAAAAGTAACCTGCGCAACTGGGCGAAGAGTTCAGAACAGTGTCCTCAATCCAAAAAGAAACCACAAACCTACCTGCTTTACCACGACAGGAACAAAACAGTTAGTAACCCACTTATCTAACTCTTCTCTCTTTATGCTCGTGTGATGTTTGAACAGTTTTATTTAAGTGTGCTCACCGATCTGAAATTCATATCCTCTTTTTTTAATGATTCAACACCGATCACTCGTTAGCTTCCCTTCATTGGCTTTCTGTAAAATCAAGAATAGAATTTGAAGTCCTTCTACTGAATGACAAAGCTTGTTCATATCTTTAAACCGTCGTGGTACGCTATTATCCCAAAAGACTGCTTTTCTCAGTGTCGGCATATTTCTTGCTAACCCTCTTATAGAAGGTGTGTATTTGTGTAATAGAAATCTATTTTAGGGTGAAAAACACTCCACTATAAGGTAGAAAGAACTGCCTGAATTTATGTTCCCTCAGCGACACCTTTTTTAATGTAGAGATATTATCAGTAGGCCTACAGGGTTTATGTTGGTAAAGGGACGAGCAGACAGATGTTACGTTATAATCTTTCATTCTTTCATTCTTCCAGTGTTGCTGTTCTTGGTGTAAATCTCACGAGATACGTTATTGTGACCTCGTATGTGACCGATGTGACCGATGTTGCTGTTTGTATTCAGGCTGACACCAACATGTCCTTCCTGGAGCACAAGTAGAACATCTGCAACACAAGTACAACATCTGGAACACAAGTACAACATCTGGAACACAAGTACAACATATGGAACACAAGTAGAACATCTGGAACAGAAGTGCAACATCTGGAACACAAGTACAACATCTAGAACACAAGTACAACATCTGGAACACAAGTACAACATCTAGAACACAAGTACAACATCTGGAACATCTAGAACACAAGTAGAACATCTGGAACACAAGTACAACATCTGGAACATCTAGAACACAAGTACAACATCTGGAACATCTAGAACACAAGTAGAACATCTGGAACACAAGTACAACATCTGGAACATCTAGAACACAAGTACAACATCTGGAACACAAGTAGAACATCTGCAACACAAATACAACACCTAGAACACAAGTACAACATCTGGAACACAAGTAGAACATCTGCAACACAAGTAGAACATCTGCAACACAAGTACAACATCGAGAACACAAGTACAACATCTAGAACACAAGTACAACATCTGGAACACAAGTAGAACATCTACAACACAAGTACAACAAATGGAACACAAGTAGAACATCTGGAACACAAGTAGAACATCTGCAACACAAGTACAACATATGGAACACAAGTAGAACATCTGGAACACAAGTACAACATCTGGAACACAAGTACAACATCTAGAACACAAGTACAACATCTGGAACATCTAGAACACAAGTACAACATCTGGAACACAAATACAACATCTAGAACACCAGTACAACATCTGGAACATCTAGAACACAAGTACAACATCTGGAACATCTAGAACACAAGTAGAACATCTGGAACACAAGTACAACATCTGGAACACAAGTACAACATCTGGAACACAAGTAGAACATCTGCAACACAAATACAACATCTAGAACACAAGTACAACATCTGGAACACAAGTACAACATATGGAACACAAGTAGAACATCTGGAACAGAAGTGCAACATCTGGAACACAAGTACAACATCTAGAACACAAGTACAACATCTGGAACACAAGTACAACATCTAGAACACAAGTACAACATCTGGAACATCTAGAACACAAGTAGAACATCTGGAACACAAGTACAACATCTGGAACATCTAGAACACAAGTACAACATCTGGAACATCTAGAACACAAGTAGAACATCTGGAACACAAGTACAACATCTGGAACATCTAGAACACAAGTACAACATCTGGAACACAAGTAGAACATCTGCAACACAAATACAACACCTAGAACACAAGTACAACATCTAGAACACAAGTACAACATCTGGAACACAAGTAGAACATCTGCAACACAAGTACAACATATGGAACACAAGTAGAACATCTGGAACACAAGTAGAACATCTGCAACACAAGTACAACATATGGAACACAAGTAGAACATCTGGAACACAAGTACAACATCTGGAACACAAGTACAACATCTGGAACACAAGAACAACATCTGGAACACATCTGGAACATCTAGAACACAAGTAGAACATCTGGAACACAAGTACAACATCTGGAACATCTAGAACACAAGTACAACATCTGGAACACAAGTACAACATCTAGAACACAAGTACAACATCTGGAACATCTAGAACACAAGTACAACATCTGGAACATCTAGAACACAAGTAGAACATCTGGAACACAAGTACAACATCTGGAACACAAGTACAACATCTGGAACACAAGTATAACATCTGCAACACAAATACAACATCTCGAACACAAGTACAACATCTGGAACACAAGTACAACATCTAGAACACAAGTACAACATCTGGAACACAAGTACAACATCTGGATCACAAGACTGACTGCTGTTGAACCGTCCCGAGGTGATGAAACAGCGGTGAAGGTCGGGGTCCACTGAGCGCAGCGTGTTAGCTAAGAACAACCACTTCACAACATGTCGAGCTAACATTGTTAAACCTGAGTAACATAAAACAACATCAAAATCATGACTCTGAGAAAAACGTCTTTTACAGGTGATGAAAGTTTTTTTTTTTTAAAATTTTTTATTTTTATAAAGGCTGATATCATTTAGAAAATGAACTTACTTGTGTTTCTTGATGTCGATGATACCATTCTTTTTGTTTCCCAGTCTCTCCACTGGGTTCAGTCTGGGGGGAAACAGAGATGTTTCAGTTTAATAACAACATGGAGGTTTTGTTAGAAAAGTAAATAAGAAGAACAAAACAAAAACAAAACAACCTCGACAAACATGATCAAAGTTGTCTGACAGGTGGCTTCATAACTCCGGCAGCAGGACTCAGATATTGTTCCGATCTAAATACAATGCTGCAGGACAATTCGAGCTTTGTAAGAATACTTCTGGAATAATGAACCCAAACACAGACACAAAAGAACTTTGTCAAACAAAAGAACTTTACTTGTAAAGATTAGAGTCCATTAAAACAAAGCCGCGCTATTGGAAAATACACAAAGTCCCGCTGGACATCACCGCTGACTTACAGTCCAGAAACAGTGGTGACACACTGACGGACTTTAAGTCACATTCTAGTTAAATCTTTCCACAGAGATCATCGTCAGCAGAAGTTGTTCTGAAAGTGTAACTGCATAAAGTTCATTAACAAAACATCACTCCTCATTTAGAGTTAGAAAAGCTCTGCTCCTGTTTTCTCTTCACCAAAATAAAACTCAGAAGTGACGGGGTTTGTGGGAAATGTGTTCTTCACATTAAAATGATGATTAAATGTTTGTGATCAAAGGAAGTGATTCCATTTTACTGGATGTTAAATGAGTTTTCTCCACACGTCCAGTTGTCAGAGACGTCTCTTTGTTTGTTTCATCCAGCAGGTCTATGTTTTGAAAGCAAATCTCCAGAACTGCCTTCTTTCATCTACGTAATATTAATGAAATCAGGAAAATCCTTCCTCAGCGTGACGCAGAAAAACTCATTCATGTGTTTGTTACTTCAAGACTAGATTATTGTAATTCCTTGTTGTTAGGATGTCCAAATTACTCATTAAAAACCTGCAGCTGATCCAAAATGCTGCAGCAAGAGTACTGATGGGATTTAACAAGAGATCATATTTCTCCAGTTTTATCTTCTCTTTACTGGCTTCCTGCTAAATCAAGAATATAATTTAAAGTTCTCTTGATGACTTACAAAGCCCTACATGACCAGGCTCCATCATATCTTAGAGATCTTATAGAACCATATAATCCTAGCAGAGCACTTCTCTCTCAGTACGCTCATCTACTTGTGGTTCCTCGAGTTTCCAGAAGTAGAATGGGAGGCGGAGCTTCAGTGTTCAGGCTCCTCCCCTGTGGAACCAGCTCCCAGTTTGTGTTGGAGGGGCAGAAACCCTCTCTAGCTTTAAGATTAGACTCAAAACGTTCCTTCTTGATAAAGCCTATAGTTAGGGCTGGCTCAGGTAGACCTGAACCAACCCTTAGTTATGCTGTTATAGGCCGAGGCTGCTGGAGGACCTCGTTACATGCTGATCTTCTTTTCTTTCCTCCTACTCTTTAACTGACTCATACCTCACCATCTTCTTCTCTCCCATAGTTTCTCATTATTATCTGTTGTCTCCATTCAGTTCCTTCACTCGTGTAGTTTCTGTTCTTTCTTTTCCAGATGTCCCGTCATGGAGCTGCATGTCTCTGCTCTGTGATTGTCGTCTCCACCAACAGTTCTTCTCTTCTATCTCTATGCTGTCCTTTTCTCTCTCTGCTCTCCTCTCACCCCAACCAGTTGAGGTAGATGCTCCGCCCACCTCTGATCCTGGTTCTGTTAACAGATGCTCCTCCCACCTCTGATCCTGGTTCTATTAACAGATGCTCCGCCCACCTCTGATCCTGGTTCTGTTAACAGATGCTCCGCCCACCTCTGAGCCTGGTTCTGTTAACAGATGCTCCGCCCACCTCTGATCCTGGTTCTGTTAACAGAAGCTCCGCCCACCTCTGATCCTGGTTCTGTTAACAGATGCTCCGCCCACCTCTGATCCTGGTTCTGTTAGCAGAAGCTCCGCCCACTTCTGATCCTGGTTCTGTTAACAGATGCTCCGCCCACCTCTGATCCTGGTTCTGTTAACAGATGCTCCGCCCACCTCTGATCCTGGTTCTGTCAGAGGTTTCTTCCTGTTAAAGGGAGTTTTTCTTCCCTCTGTTGGAGGTTTTTCTCCCTTAAAAGAGGAGTTTTTCTCTCCTAGCTTATGTGGGAATTATTGAATTGTTGAATTGTTGGTTTCGCTGTATAATATTGTAAAGTTCTGCTGTAAGGACGTTAATGGGTTAAGTGCCATGAAATAACCTGTGTTGTGATTTGGCGCTATATAAATAAAGTTGAATTGAATTGAATTGAATTGAATAAACATGAACTAAACAGCATCTAAAGCTCTTATTTTGACAGCTGATGTAGTCCTTGTTTCTATATTCCAGTCACAGACGGTCTGTTCTGGAAACATACACAGCTTTTAGGACCTTTTAGGAACTTTTAGCAGCTTTTACCTCCACATTTCTCTAAGTTCAATACAAGATTACAATAAAAACATTTCTGTGATATGCAGCATGATTATTATCAAAGGAAGGGATGATATATAAATATATTTCTTTATTAGGTAGAGCTTTTAAAAAACTCATTTTTCTTTCTTGACATGAAATTTCAAAGTTTTTTTTCACAAAAAACACCCAGTGAATTCTAAATTGTCCAACTCAACCTGATACCAGCTTGTATCAGTCTAAAAGAACACAATCATGTTGCATTTCCAACTTTTTCACACATTTTCAAACTAAATGCATCAATTTCTGATAGTGAAACTAGTGATTTTGCAGGTGTTGTAAAAGATGCCTTTTATGTCACTTATTTGCAATTTTCCCACCATTTTTCCAGCTGCATTTGACGGTGAAGGTTACGGCAGAGCACCGGCTACGTCCACCATGAGCTTGGGTTTAGCCCTGTGCTAACTGGAAGTGACATGAAGTAATTCAATTATGTCACTGGACTAAATGGATCAAGTTCTGACAGTTAAACAACTCGTTTCATGTGGTTTTGTTGCCTTTTATTTCCTTCATCCATAATTCATCAACTGTGGGCTGCAGCTGTAACAGCAGCAATGGAGGCGATGGTGGAGTCTGTGTGGACATGGTTTTTGAAATGACTCTCTGGCAGAAGCGAGTGACAAGTTCCACAGTCATGTTTAAATTAATAATGCACAGTATTATCCTCACATTTGATCATGTTTATGATTCATCGTACTTGCAGAGTCTCCTGATGAGGTCATCTGGACGCTTGCCTATTCGCTTGGGAAAGTCCGCCTTCTCGATGCCGTGGAGGACCATCGTGTAAATCTTTAAGGGGTCCGGGCCAGTAAATGGTGGGCTAGAAGGAAAATAGGTTTTCACATGCCCTCATTAGTGATAAATTAAAACTCAACACTGCACTTTACAAAGATTGGTACATTTTTTGGACAAGTAGGTTTGCTTGCATTTTTTTAAAGTAAGATTAAGATAATATCTCAGTAATCTCATGCACAGTAAATACTTTAGAACTTCGCACAGAGTCAGGACAGCTCTTTGCTAATGCTGACGTGAAATCAGCACTGAACTTAACACTCAGACAAAACATTGATATTTATTGTCTCATCTCAGTCAGAAAACAAGCAAATAAGTGTATTTCTCAAAAAGGTGAAATATTCCTCCAAAGACTGAGCTCAGAACTACAGGAATTGAAATGCTGCTCTGGAGTCTCCGACTGCTTCCTGTAGAGGTGAACATCTGCAAAATATCCAGCCTGAGGAAACAACATCAGTTCGATGCTGTCGTGAATTTCAACTGTGAGCGAATAGCATTTTTGGTTTTGGAGTGATATGACAAAAATAAGCAAGAATATTAACTTTAGTAGTATAGTATGAGACATTTTATGAAATTAAATAATGCAATTTATATTATTGTGCAACAGGTTTAAACAAGTTTGATATTTAAACGTTATCAGGGAGGTATCTAATCATCCCAAATTCATTTGGCAGACAGAATGAGATATGTCCCCTAACGGGTACATTAATTAACCTTAGTTAAGGCCTTAATAAGCATGAACTAATAGTTAATTCATAGTTTAATATTCATTAATTAAGGTTGTTCATGTTAACTAAGGTGTCAATTTATGCCTTTCTTATTGTAAAAGTGAAAAGTGCTATTGACACTAGTAAATACAGTAATAAGCATTAAGTGCCAGTTAAAAAAAACACACAACTCGTGTGTCTAAAATCACTTATTTAGGGTGTTCATGTTCACTAAGGAAGGAATTCATATATAATTGAATATTTTTTTGATTACAATCAATGGTCTTCGTGAAGGTTTGCTTGAGCTTTTATCTTCATCTAAACAGTCCTTCCTTAACTTAACTTCTTATAGCTGAACTTAGAAATTAATATACATTTTGTATTAATTAACCATAAGTATGCATTATAACCCATTTATCAATACTTTTTGTGGCCCTTATTGTTAAGTGGAAAACATGTATCCCTTAAATAACACTTTATAAATGCAGAACAATTCTGAATTAGCCATAATTAAGCATTCATTAATGCACTTTGTGACCCTTATTGTTAAACTTAACTTGTTTAGGAATGACGAGAGCTGAAAGGAAGGGTGACAGCAGTGAAACAGAAACACATGAAACTGCTGCAGATTCAACTGCATGTATTGATCGGTCAACCAGTAATGAGTAGGCGGAGCCGAGGTCATTTCAAGGAACAATATATATGTTTACACAGATTCAGTGAGACAACAAACTGTCTGGACATTAAAAAAACAACAACAATAAAGTCCCAAATAATTTTGAATTAAACTGTGATTGTGAAACTGAAGCAAACTACGTTGGACAAGAAAGGTTTGTGAATGATACTCATATGATTACAGTAAAAGTAACTTCATCTTTGATTTCATTAATAGTTCAGGTGGAGCGGCTGAGAACATACGGTCATTAATATTAACGATACTTGGGAACGTCCACAAAAAATAGCTTGTTCTTAGCAGAGCTCCACTGAGACGGAAGAGACGAGGTGTGAAACGGTATTGAAATGGTTGTTGACAATGAAAAACACAAAAGTATTTTCAGAAGGATGTCAAGACTATAAATAAAACATCAGAAACGTTACAATATGGGACCTATAAAGCTTAGTACTGTGTTTACTAAGGCCAGTAGCACCTTTAATAACTGAAGTAAGCCAGGAATTGATACCTTAGGTACCTGGACAGCCTTAATTAATGATTATTTAACAATTAGCTAACTGTTAATGAACTGTTAGTTAATGCTTATGAAAGCTTGATTAATATCCTTATTGTAAATTGTTACCACATAACCAAACTTATGGCTGTGGTGTCCAGGACTTTAAAAAGTGAATCCCATTTCTTCTCCAAGAACTGCAAGTCAGATATAGAGGATTCTAATTTACTGACTTACTTCCCAGTGAGAAGTTCAAATATGAGGATTCCCAAAGACCAACAATCAGCTCCAAAATCATGGCCCTTGTTCATGATGACCTCTGGGGCCACGTACTCTGGAGTTCCACAGAAAGTCCAGGTCTTTTTTCCAAGGCCAATCTTTTTAGCAAAGCCAAAGTCTGCCTGAGGAAATGGAGAGGAATTAGAAATACATGTTAAAAGATATTGCTGATATTGAGTGAACTACACTCTTTAAAAGGATGTCACTCTAAAAAATAGCTGCTTACCATTTTGACATAACCCTCTCCGTCCAGTAGAAGGTTTTCAGGTTTCAGGTCTCGGTAGACAATGCCTGTAGTGTGGAGATAATCAAAGGCCTCCAAGACACAACCAGTACAGAACTTGGCTGTAGGCTCTTCAAAATAACTCCTGGCAGGTTACACAGTGATCATTTAATTAATGGCATAATATATTCAGTGAATACACACAGTGCAGAATAATGAACACTGGGGAAAGTACATCAGTTGGAAAAAACGTTGTTCAAATTATTTTCCAAAGCATGAGGAATTTAACGTCTTTATTAGAAACTAATAGTGAAGCGATGTGTGGAAACAGGATCACAGGCCAGACAGTCACGCGGTACTCCTTCACACATCGTAGCTTCTGCTTCTGTGAACAATGAACCAATCAAAGGTCAAAGTTTTGCACCGATGGAGGTGGTGATGTTGCAGAGGGGATTTGATTTGATTTGATACACTTTATTAATCCCCGAGGGGAAATGTCTTCACTACAGCAGGGGGGCTCTCAGGGGGGAGATGCTGCAGCAGGCTGCCACTAGCGCGGTGCCAGGTAACCTGACCTGAGGTGCATGTTTTTGGATGATGAGAGGAAGCCGGAGAACCCGGAGAGAACCCACGCAAGCACAGGGAGAACATGCAAACTCCTCACAGAAAGGCCCAGGACCGGATTTGAACCTGGAACCTTTTTGCTGTGAGGCGACAGTGCTAACCACTGCACCACCGTGCCGCCCTGACAACGTGTTTCAGGGGGATCTGGGCATTCACAAAGAGTCCCAGGACTAAAAGCACATTCTTTTTTCCAAGTATTTTCACTTGAAGTTAGTCCCCTTGGACGAAAGATAAAAGTTAGCTCCGAAGATGAAAAACTCTTAGGAGCAGTGAGGAGGACTTTTAAGAGGTTTAACAATTTCTCAAGCAGAGGAGAAAAGAGATCAGAGAAATATCCTTCAAACATTGAATGACGACATGTAAATGAAACGCTACGAATTACATGGTGCAGAGATGAAGTCTCAGGTCGATCTCATTTGAAACTCAACACAATAACGACGTATATGAAAGTCATCACAGCGTGAAGACATTCAGCAGCGGTAAACAGGTCAGGTCTGTTAGATCCTTCATCAGCAGTGATCACTCAAAGGGTTACAGCTCTTTCACGGCCTCGTATTGGGACGCAGTTCATTTCTTTTCCACTGGATGTCACTATCTGTTCTTTTATCAGAAAGAGTGTCTTTGTATTTTTTTAGCAGCCAGTCACATCTTTAAAAGAATGTGTCCTACATAGCAAAGCTCTCCTCAGCTGAGACTCTTTGCTTGTTTTAACTCACACTTGTTGCCTTTTAAAGCTGTCAAAGCAATGCAAATTCAGACCAACTTGAATGGTGCAGCTGTCTTTACTGTAGTCACGGGGACGTGTACTCCATGGCGTTCATTACACCGTGATGCCACTTGACTGGAAACGTTCAACTCTCACCATGTGACTCTAAATATCCGTTTCTGGACTTGTTTAATTTCTAGCTGGAGACTGAATGTAGCAGAAGGACCTACACTCACATGTCCCGCAGCAAAGTCCACAGCTCTCCGCCGAGACAAACCTCCAGCAGCATGTAGACAAATTTATCGTCCCGAAATGTTCGGAATAACCTGAAATGCACAGACAGCCATGTCAACTACTGCGTTGCATTAAAACACACAATAAACCACTGCTGGCATAGCAACAACGAGCAAACAGCAGAGTAGTTAAATAATGGAGCTGAAGTCATGAAGTAATGAAAGTGATTTATAATGTGATGTACAATTGTGGTGTAAGTCCAGTAAAAACTGTGTTCATGTCTTGTACTGGTCTCGATCTCTTGTACTGTTTTAACAGGGCTGAAAATATGATCAAATAAAATAATACCTGCTGCAACAGGTTTTATTTTTACAAAACAGAAAAACAGCCAATATTTTCTCTGAAGACTTGAATTTCCATCATTGTTCATTCCAATTCAATCCTTTGATTTTTAAACTCAAAACAAAAATCACGTGACTGCTATTTAGTTACTGCTCACTAGTCGCTCTCCAAACATTTGATTAGCGATGGCCATTAGTGAAGGGAAACTCAATGTTGTAGCTCTGCAGCAAACACACCGGAGAGGGAGAGAGAGAGAGGGAGAGGGAGAGAGGGAGAGAGAGAGAGAGAGAGAGAGACAGAGAGAGAGACAGAGAGAGAGAGAGAGAGGGAGGGGAGAGAGAGAGAGAGAGCGGGAGAGAGGGAGAGAGGAGAGAGAGAGAGAGAGAGAGAGAGAGAGAGAGAGAGAGAGAGAGAGAGAGAGAGAGAGAGAGAGAGAGAGAGAGAGAGAGAGGAGGAGAGAGAGAGTAGAGAGAGAGAGGGAGAGAGAGAGGAGAGAGAGAGAGAGAGAGAGGAGAGAGAGAGAGGAGAGAGAGAGAGATAGAGAGAGCGGGAGAGAGAGGGAGAGAGAGAGGGGGAGGAGAGAGAGGGAGAGAGAGAGAGAGAGGGAGAGAGGGAGAGAAACAGAGAAAGAGAGAGAGATGCAGTTAAATCTTACATTAAAATGCTCCATTTCACTTTTTTAAAACTAAACTCAACAAAAATGCAGTTGTGGATAAATTTGTTGGAACCATTTCAGAAAATATATAATTTTCTATATAATTTGAAACTGATGAAAGTAATTCACCTCCATGATTGTTGATTCAATTTAGATTTTTGATTTCACAGAATTATTTTAAATAACAAAACAAATGAAAAAGGCAATTAAAAAAACGATAGGACGGATAGGATGTAAAGTCATATTTGTTGCACATCCTTTAGAGGCAATCACCGCAAACAAGCTGTTTCTGAAGCTCTCAATAAGACTTCGGCGTCTGTCAACAGGTTGTTTGACCCACACTTACAGAGACATCTATGTTTACATACATGTTTGATAGGATTCAGATCAGGACTCATAGTCCAGTGCTTTGTTTTTAGCCATTCTGCGTTGATTTTAGCTGTGTTCTGGGTCATTATGCCATTAAGGACCCGTGACCCATGACTGAGGCCGAGCTTCTGACACTGGGCAGCATGTTTGACAGTCTTGAGATTCCTTTGTGGCCTTCGTCTGTAAGTCACAGCGAAGCAGCCCTGATACAGAACTGAACTGCCTCTGGTTTTCACAGTAGGCATCGTCTCGTCCCGCAAAAGGAAATTCTCCCAGAAACATAGTGGCCCGTCAATATTCAGCAAATTTAGAAAATTCTTCTCAGGGTCTTGTCACTCTGGTCATCTTCCCTGAAAACCACGGCGCTCAAAAAGCAACATATTCAAATTCACCTCATATCTACTTGGAGGTTTCCTTGGTTCTTTATCTACCATTACAACTATCCTTTTTCTCAATCCAGACGCACTAAAGGCATGAAGGTATACATAACAGAATTACTTTTAACATCATTACTTTTTTGGAAGAATGAAGCATTGTTTTTCAATTAATTTATAAGGGTACCAACAAATATATATCCATGAATGTATGGCTTCTTTTGGTTCAGAAAGGACCACTAAAAGATTGCAGATTATTGATTACTAATGCTGATGATGCTGATGTTTACTCCATAGATTTTACAGCCCACGAACACTGAAACTTCCTGCAGTCTCAGAATTAATCTTTCTGTGAGATGTCACAAAACCTCAGAAATGATAAGGAAGAGTGGAAGAATATTAAGAGTGTAATATTATGAATGGGAATTATTATGGGAGTCTGAACATCCCACTTTGGCTGAACTTTTCTTCCTGAATGAGAGTCAACAGACCGCTTACTCAAGGCCTCTGTTTTTTAAAGTCATAGTCTCATTGGATCTGGGAAGTATTCTTCCAGAAGGAATCGTAGAAACTACTTTGAGTAACCAACACACTGATCAAATCCCACTTGTATCTCCTATTTAAAGATTACAAAATGTTTGGAGACCAATTTGTGTACTTATTAATGCATTTTCTGCTCTAAATCTAAAAAAAATATGAAAACAAACTGAACATAATCTTATTTTGAGGTGGCTGCTTTTGAAAAGAGCCTGAATGTGTAATTTGTGTTCCAGACCTTATGATAAACACTGAGTTTGTTTGCAGAAGGATATTTTTCTCAGAGTAGATGTGCTCCTGCTGTCTGGTGTCCACAATGTGCTTCTTCTTAATGCACTTCAAAGCAAATGTGGTGTTCTCATCCTTCAGCTTCACCTGAGGAACAGCAGAGAGGAGCTCATTAAGCAAAGCAAGACACTGACATACGATGTGAGTTAAAACCCTGACAAGACATGTACAGTGCATCCGGAAAGTATTCACAGCACTTCACTTTTTACACATTTTGTTATATTACAGATTTATTCCAAAATGGATTAAATTCATTTTTTCCCGCAAAATTCTACACACAATACCCCATAATGACAACATGAAATACATTTTTTTGAAATTTTTGCAAATCTATTAAAAATCAAAAACGAAAAAAATCACGTACATAAGTATTCACAGCCTTTGCCAATTGTGCAATTCTGTGCTAGGCTATGTTTACAACAATACTATAAGAAGACGGTCAGGGAGAGTCAGGAGGTCAGACTTCAGACTTCGTGAACTGACACATACTTTGTTGTGGTCAGGGAAACATAGTCTGGACCCAGAGCTCTGTAAACTGATTATTCTGTTGCTGTTAAATAAATATCTTGAAGCCTGACATCTTCTCCTATTGCCTCATTAAAGAACACGCAGGACTGGGGGCTGACACATGTTGGCTTTGTACTAGCAGGAGCCCGAGTCCAACACATTACACTCAACATTGAGCTCAGGTGCTTCCTGTTTCCACTGATCATCCTTGAAATGTTTCTACAACTTGATTGGAGTCCACCTGGTAAATTCAGTTGATTGGACATGATTTGGAAAGACACACACCGTCTATATAAGGTCCCACAGTTGACATGTCAGAGCACAAACCAAGACATGAAGTCCAAAGAATCGTCTGTAGACCTCAGACAGGATTGTATTGAGGCTCAGATCTGGGGAAGGGTACAGAAACATTTCTGCAGCATTGAAGGTCCCAATGAGCACAGTGGCCTCCATCATCTGTAAATGGAAGAAGTTTGAACCACCAGGACTCTTCCTAGAGTCGGCCGCCCGGCCAAACTGAGCGACCGGGGGAGAAGGGCCTTAGTCAGGGAGGTGACCAAGAACCCGATGGTCACTCTGACAGAGCTCCAACGTTGCTCTGTGAAGAGAGGAGAACCTTCCAGAAGGACAACCATCTCTGCAGCACTCCACCCAGCAGGCCTGTATGGTAGAGTGGACGGACAGAAGACACTCCTCAGTAAAAGGCACATGACAGCCCACCTGGAGTTTACCAAAAGGCACCTGAAGGACTGTCAGACCAGGAGAAACTAAATTCTCTGGTCTGATGAAACAAAGATTGAACTCTTTGGCCTGAATGCCAAGCGTCATGTTTGGAGGAAGCCAGGCACCGCTCATCACTTGGCCAATACCATCTCTACGGTGAAGCATGGTGGTGGCAGCATCATGCTGTGGGGATGTTTTTCAGCAGCAGGAACTGGGAGACCAGTCAGGATGGAGGGAAAGATGAATGCAGTGATGTACAGAGACATCCTTGATGAAAACCTTCTCCAGAGCGCTCTGGACCTCAGACTGGGGCGAAGGTTCATCTTCCAACAGGACAACGACCCGAAGCACACAGCCAAGATAACAAAGGAATGTCTTCGGGACAACTCTGTGAATGTCTTTGAGAGGCCCAGGCAGAGCCCAGACTTGAACCCGATTGAACATCTCTGGAGAGATCTGAAGGTGTCTGTGCACTGACGCTCCCCATCCAACCTGATGGAGCTTCAGAGGTCCTGCAAAGAAGAACAGGAGAAACTGCCCAAGAATAGGAGACAAGCTTGTAGCATCATACTCAAAAAGACTTGAGGCTGTAATTGCTGCCAAAGGTGCTTCAACAAAGTATTGAGCAAAGACTGTGAATACTTATGTACGTGTTATATTTTCCTTCTTTATTTTTAATAGATTCGCAAAAATGTTAAACAAACTATTTTCACTTTGTCATTATGGGATATTGTGTGTAGAATTTTGAGGAAAAATTTTAATTTAATCCATTTTGGAATAAAGCTGTAATATAACAAAATGTGGAATAAGTGAAGCGCTGTGAATACTTTCCGGATGCACTATATATTACAATTGTTAACTAGCTCAATATGTGAAGAAAGTCATTTATATTAAAATCAACCGATGTGCTGAGAACAATACTCTTGACCGGGTGGCTGTGGCTCAGATGGTAGAGTGTTTCCTACTAATCATAGGGCCGAGTGTTCCCTGATCCCTGATTCATCCTTTCTGGTCATGTGAGCAAGACACTGAACTCCAGCTTGCTCCTGATGACAGTGGGGCACCTTTCACGGCAGCTCTGCCTGCTTTGGTGATTATGTGAGTGGGTGAATGGAAAACAGTGTAAAGAGACTGCTAAAGTGATAAAGCGTTATATAAGTGCAGACCATTTACCTGACCTGAAATAAAAGAATCCTTTTTTTCTCTCTCAATTTGCTTTAAATCTATAGACCAATCACATATTTGTGTTGTTCCATGCAGTCGATTTGGAATTTTAAAGGTGCACTCCTTTAATTTAATCTGTCAGTCAGTTTACTTTTTACGAGGAGGCCTACACGGCCTGCAATAATGGATGCAAAATGTGGCTTATATTAATAATTCTGATGATTTCATCAAGATTAATAAAGGAGTTGTATATTGAGAAATTTAGGAATATTTTTGAAGTTTGACACTTACTAAGCACTAAAAGTCAACAAATGTCTTTCTTACTTCATTAACCTTATCATGAAATAATTAATTTCTGGAATATTTACTACAGTTAGATGCAGTTGCTGCACTGTTCTATTCTGCTCCTGAAAGCTAAAATCAAATTTCAAAATTTCAAAAATTTCAAAAATTTCAAAAATTTCAAAACATCAAATAGCCATGAGAGGCATCAGAGGTTTCATACAACCTCATTACATTTGTTGTACCTGTAACAGAGCTTTAATGTACTTCAGCACAATGATCTTATACTGTATCTTTGGAGGGTTTAGGGTCATGTTGTAGGACATTTTCACCTGTCCTGGACCCCATGGTATCCCGACACAAATGAAGCAGTTTGTCACTTTGGTTTTGGAGATATACTTTTCACTCATCTGTTTGGTATGCTGGAATCCTTTTATGCTCAAACAATAAGGCCAGTAAACAAGACTCATCTGAAGCTGATTAATAACAGGTGATAATTAGGGCAATATAGTGTTGCTACTACTCACCAGCTTTACACGACCAAATCCTCCCATGCCCAGTGTAGCTATGACCTCGAGTTCCTGAAAAGGCTGGTGTGCAGGCAAGAGGGCGATCCTCTCCCTCAGCCTCCTCAGCTGCTGAACTTCTGCAGAGTCAATCTGAGGTGAGAGGGGCCTGAAATATCAATAGCAGGGGACAACGGATTGCATTTGGGCCCTTGCTTTTAGGCCTACACTGATACACCACTAAAATTGGAAATGCAGTAATGACTTTGAAATGCAGTCTGCTTCCACCATTGTCACCTTCCAGGGAGTCTTAACATTTATTTATCTGTTTGTTGTATCATCCACTCATTGTTCACTCACAGGGCATGTCTTCTCTCATCACTCCTGGAAAGCTCTTCCACATATTGCTTCAGGTAAGCCTGGAGCTCCCCATAAGTTCCTACCATTTGGTTGAAACTTCTGGAAACAAAGGCAAGAAGCAGAACAATTTATATTTTATGAGTGTGCATGGTGAGTCCCGGATCCTCAATATTTTTATTTTTTTTGGTAGAAAGTTTAGCAAGGCTGTTTTCCAAAACAATGGCCTCAACACCCTCTCACTACGGTTGCATGTTCACGTGGAAAGTCCGACACAATAAGTGTTTTTCAAAACCATTAACATTTTGCTGGGAGTGGGTTGTAAAACCCTCCAGCACCAAGATGCCAGATGTTCATCCGATGCGTTCAGCGGGCTGCTGAACTCCCTGCACTCAGACCCTGCCCCTACCAAAAAACAATTGTGTTTCATCAATAAATGGTTAAACTTGATGCAATGTCTTGACTGAAATGTAAGTAAAAAAAAAAAGAATACAATGATTTGTAAATCATATAATCCCATATTTAATTGAAAATAGACCAAAGACAACATGCCAATATACATCTATTTTGAATTTGATGCCAGCATTACATCTCAAAAAAGTTGTAACGGGCAACAAAAGATGGGAAAACTTGTGTAATCCTAAAAAAAAGTAAAAGAAAACACCTGGTGGAAAATGTCACAACTCATTACCTTACCTGGCAACAGATCAGTAACATGATTGGGTATAAAAGATGATTTCAGAGAGGCAGAGTCTCTCAGCAGTGAAGATGGGGAGAGGTTCACCACTCTGAAAGACTGTTGGAAAATAGTTGAACAATCTAAGAATAATGTTCCTCAACGTAAAACTACAAAGAATTATTGGATTTCATCGTCTACGGTTCATAATATCATTAAAAGATTCAGAGAATCTGGAGAAATCTCTGAACACAAGGGACAAGGCTGGAAACCAATATTGGATGGTGGTGATCTTCGGGCCCTCAGGCAGCACTGCATTAAAAACACACTATTCTGGAGTGGAAATCACTGCATGGGCTCAGGAACACTTGTGAAAACCATCGTCTGTGAACACAGTTCATCGCTGCGTCCACAAATGATATTAAAACTCTCCAAAGAAGAAACCAGATAGAAACATGATCCAGAAACACCGCCGCCTTCTCTGGACCGAGATCATTGAAGATGGACTGAGGTGAAGTGGACAACTGTCCTGAGGTCTGATGAATCAAAATGTTTGATTCTTTTTGGAAATCACTGTTATGGGAATGACAGGAAATGGAAAAGATCAGGTTTATTGGAAACAGGTTGGGTAAAGGTTAATGTCCAAGATGGAGGTGGACTGGACATCCAAACAACCCTGGACTTGGCCCGTGCTACCAGGTAGTGTTGGTGACGTTGAGGGCTGCTGGGCAGCGGAGAGTTTGTGACATTATTCACTGGAGGGAATGCAGCAGAGTAAAGACAACCGGAGGTCACTGCAGGGCAGCAAAGGGCCGATTGGACGGGCAGGTGAGTACAGAAGACCGGAGGACTGCAGGTGAGTACAGAAGACCGGAGGACTGCAGGTGAGTACAGAAGACCGGAGGACTGCAGGTGAGTACAGAAGACCGGAGGACTGCAGGTGAGTACAGAAGACCGGAGGACTGCACAGAAGACCGGAGGACTGCAGGTGAGTACAGAAGACCGGAGGACTCCAGGTGAGTACAGAAGACCGGAGGACTGCAGGTGAGTACAGAAGATCGGAGGACTCCAGGTGAGTACCGTCAGGCTGGGAGATGAGGCGTCTGGAGGATCCAGTGTCCGAAGAGGTGAGTACAGCCACAGCTAGGTCAGCACGGCAGGGATCCAGGTGAGTCGAGCTGAGGCCTAACTTCAGGCAGAGAGCCGCAGGCATCTGTTCAAGCTGGCTTGCAGGTATTCCTCTGGAGTAGACAGACTTGGACAGGACGGCTGGCAGAGCGCTCATGGAGACGGGTTTCAGGAAGGAGATGTGGAACACAGGGTGGATCCTCAAAGAACTGGGGAGCTTGAGCTTAACAGAGACTGTATGAATTACTTCTTCAACAGGGAATGGACCAATGTAGCAAGGAGCAAGCTTACGGAATTCTGTCTTGAGGGGATGTCTCTGGTGAATAGACACATTTTCTACCCGGTAGAGACAAGCAGGAACTAGATGGCCGTCCGCTAACAGCTCATTGTCCTCTACGGAGTGCAGGAGGGCAGCCCTAATCCAAGTAGGACTAAACCATACTCCGTACATAAAGGTGAAGGCTTAACTTCAGGCACAGAGCCATGGGGACAGGCAGCAGGTTCAAGCTGGCTTGCAGGTATTCCTGCGGAGAGTAGACAGACAGCTGGCAGGAATCTGACGGTTGAGCTGACAGAGATGGTGTGGAGGACTGCAGCAGGTTGATTAGTGAGATTGATATCAGCATTTTACAAAATAAAGCCACTTGTGCCAGGAGTGAACCAGGGAGGAACCTGCAGAAGGTGACACCCACAAGGCGAGCCCACACAGACACGAGACAAGGACTAACACCAAATAAAGACAAACAGGAAGACAGGGGAAGATGAGCAGGGAATCATTTGGCCTGAAGAAGAGAGGGACCATCCAGCATCTGCTGCCACCCAGACGTCTTTTTAAGTGATGCCCTTGCTTAATTCAGCAAAACAATGCCAAACCACATTCTGCATATAATTCAGCAGCATGGCTCTGTAGTAGAAGAGCCATGGTAAACTGGCCTTCTGCAGTCCAGACCTGTCACCCATTTAAAAAATGCGGGGTATCAGGCAAGAATGAGAAATTTCACTTTCAAAACTCCAGAAACTGGTCTCCTCAGTTCCCCAACGTTTCCAGAGTGTTGTTAAAAGAGCTGATGCAGCTCAGTGGTGAACATGATCCTGGAACAACTTTATAGAGACGTGTTGCCGACATCAAATTCAAAATGAGCAGATATTTTTTATAAAACAAAGTTTCTCAGTTTCAACATTTGATATGTTGTCTTTGGTCTATTCTACCTAAATAATATGGAGCCCAAGCCCTTACCATACACCACAGGGGTCCCAAGGAACCCCGGAAGCCCGCTGCCTACTTGATCTTCATAATAACTCACAATAGAGTTCAGGAATAGGCTGTGCAACCACCATTTTAAGAACATTTTTCACTCTGTTCTTTGATCAGTTTAAAATGTCACGTTACAATCACTTATCCATACTTGAAATCCACCGGTTGGTTATGATCTGTCTTGATTTCAATCCTAATGTTTTCTATATGTTGTTTAGCCACTGGCAAGTAGTATGCCGGGTTAAAGGTTTGTGTAACTACGTTTCCAAAACTTCCCTGTATCTGAATCGTTCCTAAGAGTGGAGCACCCACCACCTGGTGACGGACCACATCAGAATAACAGAGAAGATGAGAAACACCCGTCTTTATGTCTACTGGATGGGGAGCAGCAATTTTGTAGAATGTGGGTGGTTCCACACCCATCATGTAAACTAGAGGTGGAAAAAAAATCTCAAATGATATTCCCCTAATGCATTGAATTCCCATTTCTTTTGAACCTCACCAAAGTGTATAACTATATCGACGTTCACTAGTCTAAGATGGTTGTTCAACTCAGTCTTGAGCAGATTCACATCGTTGTAATATTCCCCTTTGAACCTTCGACGGTTGACTACACTCTCTGTCTGGGTCTCTAGGGTTCTTCCTCCACTCAGTTTGTCTTTAGGTGGGATATCAGTACTGTCTTGGTGTAATCAGGCTGTCCACATTGCCAAGTATTTTAGTCAAGTACTCCTGTAACATATAGCATACCAAAATACATGCATATAATGCAATAAACACATAAAACACACACACACACACACACACACACACACACACACACACACACACACACACACACACACACACACACACACACACACACACACACACACACACTGAACACAACAATTAAGCAACATGAGATCCTAATAGTTCTCTTTCTGCTAATCCACATACGATGATTAAACAGTTGTCATGGCGAGTGGCGGCTAAACTAAAATCCAATGTTTTGTCATCCATGCATATATGTATGAAGGCTTGACAAACTGACTCTGACACTTACCCTACTTCTGAATTGACTAATCCTGAGATAGTGAACAAACTCAGGATTGAATATACTCTGATCTATTGTTGTGGAGCCTGCGTTAACAGTGAGTGTGGTGAATTCAGAAAGATTTCATCAACAGAGGTTGAATGTCACGATTCACCATGGCAACAGACACAGATTCCTTTGAGTTCTGATGTAGGCAGAAATATTAACTATGTGCAAAGTTTAGATTGTGTAATCTAATCCAATGTGAACTCTGCAAATAAATCATGTTTAGCAAACACAGCACGTGCCACAAAAGAGACTGTTGAGATCTGAGAAAAGAGTACAAAAAAATAAATCACTATGTAAGTTTCTAACAAACTGTTAAATGTACTGTATTTCATACTTGTTCGTTTGTAACCTGACGGGGAGAAAACACAGGTAGAAGCAACGGAAGATGAAATTCAAGCACTGAAGAGACCTTCAGAAGAACTCGGCTCATAAAGGGGACCAATCCACTATTATCAAGGATCCAAATTGACTTGAATTCAAGGCTGAAGATATATGGGAACTGTAGATAAAAACACGCCATGCAAATAATATCCAGCTACTCACTCTCTGTCCACCACCAGGCAGTGTGTGTCGTTCTCATTGCAGATGATGTTAGCCGAGCGAACATCTTCACTGTAAACATGGAGAAACAGCTCAGCAAGACACAAACAATACAAACCCACATGTACACGCAGATATTTGTGCAGTGTGATGAAACATGTCCTCTTCAGCATACATGTTTAATCAGTTCACAGCATCGATATGATCAGCTGGTGCTGCTAGGTATGTTAATGTTACACAGTGACATGAACGTTCATCTGTATTGTTTGCTGTGTTCCTAAAGCACAAGTGTTGTTCTGAATATTTGGAAGGGAGGATTTCTTCCTGTCTCCAAAATAGTACAGTCAACAAGTGTCTCCACAGGAAGTGGAGGCGTTGGTGGGCTTTCTTGGTGAGAATTTTGGGCTTTGTAATTCATGATTGGCCTGTTGTCTGTGAAGTGGCGTTTCTCATCACCTGCTCTAAAGGCAGCATCCCGGGTCTTCAGGAGAGTGCGGACCTCTCCAGTCATCTGTGGTTTCTGATTGGAGTGCACACACAGTCTCAGTCACCGTGACATCATCAGTGTTGATGTAATCCATCACAGTCTCTGTGCACTCTTGCAGGTCAGAGTGGTGACTGTGAGTAGCTGCCTCTCTGAAGACGTTCCAGTCTGTGGTTTCAAGGCAGTCCTGAAGTGTTGAGGTGCTTCCCCTCTGGCCAAACTCAAATGTGTTTCCTGACTGGTTTAACCAGTTTCACTCGAGGTCTACATGCAGGCGTGAGCATAATAGAGATGTGGTCTGAGGAGCCATGGTGGGCCAAGGGGAGGCCTTGTATGCCTCCTATACGCTGGTGCAGGCCTTGTCCAGTGTGTTGTTTCTTCTAGTTCTTCAAAGTTTCTTTGGCGAGATTGTCTTTAGGTTGGCGTGGTTGATGTTTCCCAATACAATGAAAAATGCATCAGGGTGTGCAGCTTGCTGCTCGATGATGCCGTTGTTCAGTGCCTCCTCTGAGTGATCTTATTCTGTCAGCTCTGTGGAGACAGAGTCCGTCCAATGTCCGCAATGTTTTCATACTGCCAGCTTTGCGTAAAGGCAAAGACACAACAGTCTCTTATCTCACACCGAGTGGTCCTCTGCAGTCTCTGGTAATCCAGTTTGTTGTCCAGTGAGCATACATTCACCAGCAGAATGAAGGGTCCAGCCAGACGGTGCAGGCCAGCCTGGATACCTCCGGCTTCTCTTACAGCGCTTACTGAGCTTCCTCCTCCTGCTCGTACAGAGTCGGTTAGGTTCTAGCTATAGACTCGGATAGCTCAGGAGGGGCGCGACTGACAGGCGGGACTACCAGGGTCGATCAAGCCGGGAGCAGGAACAGGAAGCAGGTATGGAACAGGACGATGAGCCAGACGTGGAGCAGGAACAGGGCGAGGAGCAGGAGGGACAGTGTCGGAGGCTGGTGGCTTGGCGTCGGTGGGCCGCCTGGGAGCGGGACCTCTGGGACGCTGGGCACCACGTCGTTGCCTTGTTATGGGGACCTGCCTAATGGCCAGCCATGTTCCCCACAATGCTGACTCAATGGTGGTTGAAGGCCCAGAGGCCGAGGACTCTAAGGCTGAAGCAACGGCTGGAGGGTCTGCAGTGGCTGCAGGGTGTGAAGGCTCTGAAGTGGGCAGTGACGCCAGCAGGTCTGAAGCCGACTGGCACAGAAACTGGATTAAAGTCAGAGGCTTCAGATTTAAACAGACATGATGGCTGCAGGTATCTTGTAAAAAAAAAAGCCTCCAAACACTCCAAACATCATGTTATATACGGCTTTAGCAACTGTGGGAAGTATTATTAACTCGGGCGTAAAAGACCCTATCCTTTCCATGAGAGTTAGCGCAGCCAGCTGGCGGTCAATGTGTGTCTAATGAAGGTCTGAACAAAAAATCTCAAATCAATCTCACTCCTTTACTTTGGTGAGCCTCAGGGAGAGATGAGAACGAGTCCGTGGATACGGGCTCCATGTTTGCTGAGTTCCTACTGTTGGGTTGACAAAGGTACAAGAAGCAAACCAAGACTAGGGCTGATCTGACTAAAGCTAGAGGCTTAACATAAGTAACAAAAGAAAACCAAGCAAAGATGCAGATACAACTGAGAAACAAACTCAAATTCACAGAAGGGAAAACACACGAAGCACACTGCAGCTAAACTGAACTCAACACAACAAACTGACCAGGAGGAAAAGAAAACCAGGGGAATATATACAGACAGAGGTAATTGGTAGTGAGTGTAGCTGTAGCCGATTAGGAAACAGGAAGCAGGTGAGGCGGGTGTGGAGGGCAGGTAACAGCAGCTGAGTTGGGTTTTAAAGTCAACTACCGTATCCTCCTCTGTTGTCACTACCTGATAAGAGCTTTCTCTCCAAAGTAGTCACCGACTCCCAACGTCTTGATTTCCTGAGGTTCGGCAAAGCCTTCTGTGCTCTTAGTGACGATGACCTACACGTTTAAAACAAAAGATAGAGGATGAGGCGCAGCGCTAATGTTTGACTTATCACTGTTATATTGCTATTTGTTGTTGTTCATTTTAATCATGGAATTGAGACAATTTTTTTCAGTTTAAGGATTCATTTGATCTTAAGTTATCTTAATTAAAAGTATGCTTATATTGGGAGATGAGGATGATTAAGTAAAAAGCTTAAACTGTCATAATTTTTTTATATTATTGGCTGTATGGGATTTCAGTTTTGTGAAGTTGTCATGTTCAATTTAATCAAATTCAGTTTCTTTCAAGTGTAAAATCACCATGCAGCATGGTCTCACAAAATAACAGCAAAACAAAAATAACCAAAACCACATAAAAAGTGTTAATGATTTTTAAAAGTGGTAACCTGGGATATTGCAGCAAGACTAAGGGATGAGTCCATCTTAACCATAAGCTTTACCAAAAAGGAGCGTTTTAAGTTTACTCTTGAAGCTAAAGAAGATTTCTGCCTCTCAAACACAAACTGGGAGCCTGAAACAAGATGTTCCTAATTTTCTTTATTTTCTCAAGATGGAGAAAAGCCGTCATTAAGACTTGCACGATAATATAATTTTGGACAACCAAAGTTGATATTTTGTTTTCTTCAAAACAAAACCGAGACCTGTTTTTCATGCGTGCTGCGTGCGGTTTCCAGCTAAAATATACATGGAAAGGATGTGTGATCACATGTTGGACTGCAGTGTTGGGTTGCTGCTGTTGTATCTCTATAAATCGTCTCTACTCATTTGGTTTTTGTCCACAATATTTACAAGATATTTGATCTCTGAGTACCGGTTTGCTGTTTTGTTTAAGATTTACTCTGGAGGGAGTTGGTTGACTTCGAGGATGTTGTAGTCCTTACAGAAATGATATTTTAATGAAGAGGGCATGTTTGGTAAGATTGTGTAGATATCTCACCTCTCCTTTTGCGATAATAAAGAAAGTATTCCCCTCTTCACCCTCTCGAATAATGTACTCCCCTTTTTCAAAATAGTCCTACAAAGACAGATGGTGAGTCATTTATTTAGATACAGTCTCAAACATTAAACTGAAACGACTACGGCACATAATTGGATAAACGCAGGAAAAAAGAACGCGGTGAAGTAGAAAATACTCACCACTTCAAGACAATCAACAATCTTGGCTAGTTTCTCCTCCGGCAGTTCTTGGAGCAGAGACACACTTGCAAAGAAACAAACAAACCTTCAGTACAGATCCTGATACATATCTTAGTCACCATTTATGACACAGTTACTGGAGCAGCACACAATATTTTTTGTATTAGCAATTGCAGTTCTATTTATTAACATTACAACTTAAAAGTTATCATGATGATATCTGGAAAAACTTCCAGACATCTTTTTCTATGATGAAATTAAAGTCATTTTGACAGAATAATCCAGATTAGTTTGATAAATATCTGTGTTTGCACATGTGTATAAAAACATAAAAAAGTATCTGGAGTTAAACAAGAACTGAAAGTAGTGTTTTCACTGCATAGTGAATTTGAGGGCTGCTTGTCTTGTTGCTGTCTGCTAACTTTACCAAACCTGACCAATAATCAGGTTATTAATAATAATAACCTGAAAATAATCAAAATACAAATCTAGTCTGTAAACTGCATCTTTAAAACTCGACTCAACTAAATATGAAAGTCACTTTTTAACTCTGACACCTGAATCCCACCTGATATTGGAAGCTATAACATATTTTCTGACAACATTGTGTGTATTTTGAATGAAGAAGCAGACATCAGGTATCACAGGTGTTTTCTGAATGCTGCATACGTTCTCGATTTGGTGAAGACATTTGATTTTCTGTATCTTGAACGTGTTTTCTTAAGCTGCAGTGCACTTTGCTCTCAGGGTGACTGTAGTGCAGCGGTCGCCAACCTTTTTCACATATTTTGCCATAATAAATTGTCCGAGGGTTATTTATGTTTAGTAACATCTACTAACATAGCTGAGCTCCACCCAAACCCTTGTTGCTTGGCCTGCGCTCCAATGCAGTTAATCATCTCAACAAGCTTATTCACCTTCTCTGTTCGTAGAGCGCTTCGAGCTGGAAAGTCACATGAAAAATTGCTGTAAACTTTGGAGGAGTGACGCTCAACGTTACATCTTTTACTGACTGACATGCTCGGACCCCAAATTACCGCAAATGCACGTTTACCGCAGGATCCTGCAGCTGTTAACCTGTGTCCAAGTCATATAACGGAATTATAACCTAAAATTTGGGTTGGGTAGGGCAGTCAAAGTTCAAGAACAATATCATTTAATACAGGAATTAGAAATTGTTCCTAATGTTTGCATACTAAGGAGCAGTTACCCAAAAGTTACAGCAGCACAAATGTTACAAATTAACATTTGCCTCAACAGATCTTAAACTGCACTGACAAAATGCAATAGCTTGCCAAGTCTGAACTAGAACTACACACCTGGAGTGTCCTGCCAACCTCTTAACAATACTTTTAGTTCAAAATATACACATCGAACCCGTTGGGGTTTTTGTACCTGCGCAGAAAGCTGAAGTACTCCTTATGTCTGGCCTGTGTGGTTCGCATCATAATGGTCTGGAAGGACTGGCGGTCCAGTGCCCAGATGTGAGACGGGGAAACAGCTAAATGGGAGCAGAACAATTAACGACTCATTATTTCATCATCACTGTAGAGGAAAGTTAACGGTAATTCAAAATAAATTGTTTCATTTTATAGTACTCAGAGATGCATGCAGTAACCCCACAGCTGATAAAACTAACTGTTTATTACATGATTTGGGTAAAATTTCAGATCTTTTTTTTTTTTTTAGGTATTTTGGCAGTGCTACTATCACACTCCATATTATACTCTGGGAAAATGTAATAATGCATACTTTTCATAACCATTTCTTCCACCATCACTCTTAGTTATGCGAGTTGTGTTCCACTTCATAAATTCATATGCCAAAATAAGCAGTCATGTACCCGTTGTTTAAATATTATTCAATAAATATTACTATTTGGCAAAACTTGTATGTAATCCCAAAGAAGAGACATTAAGAACCATAATTGGTTTGGTCTTATTTAAGTGTAAATGCTGCTGTCACTCACCTTTAACTGTGGCTGTTCTTTTACAGTTGTAGAGTATGGCCAGCTCTCCAAACGCTGTGCCCGGCCCGATCTCCCCCAGCAGCTTTTCATTCTGGAAGACGTCCAGTAGGCCTTCTGTGTGAGGATAAAAAAACAAACATGATCAAACTCATTTTAAAGTCTAAATTTGAGATGGATTCCTGTACACCCTGCTTGTAAATATCAAAATAATAATGTTTGCCTTCATAAAAATAATATTCAACCAAATGTTTGGTGGCAACATCTGTAAAGCATGAAATGTCATTTCCCACAGTAATTTAGCACTTCAAAATCCCTAAATTACTTTTCTTACATTTTGTTTGTATACTAGCTGATAACAAAAGCAATTATTTTCTACTTTTTAATTTTCAATGTGTCGGAGGTTTCAGAGATGCAAACGTTTTGCGCTACGCCAACCTGCCAGTACGTAGAGGTAGTTCCCAGCTTCCCCCTCCTGGATGACCAGCTGTTCCTCAGTATAAACCTTCTCACACATGCAGTCCACCATCTCCCTCATGTGCTGCGGCTCCAGCTTGTTTAGGAAGTCATTGTTCATGATGGCATGGTTGATGAGCTTCCTGGTGCTTGGGCAAAAAGAAGCAGAAGTAAACCGTGTCAAGCCAAGTTGATCTATTTTGCCCAATATTACATATACTCACTTATACATTTGTTTCTAAAGGAGCAGGGAACAAATAACAGTGATGCCAGATTTGTCCAAAATCTTGTTTTCCCCTTGTATATTTGTCTCAATATTGTCGATCCATTGCCACTTCAAAGATTCTAGTTTACGTTCAAGCCATAGACCTGCTGCCAATCTCATAGTGGCTCAATCTGAATGCCCGGGAGAAGAATGGATGCTCGAATGTGTATTATGTTCAATAACAAATGTGACACGATCAGTATTATATAAGTACTGTTTTTCAGGCATGGTTGTTCTACCGCTACAATCTCTCAAATATGCTTCCTGGCTTCACGCCACTACATTATTTTCTGCCGTTCAAATTTATTCAGCAGATTTCCCTGAGTGTGTGTTTGTGTGTCCCTGATTACCACATCACACAGATGTGCTGTGCATTCAGTGAAAAGCAGCAGGCTGTTTCTGTCTGAGAGTAGTGGGCAAGCCCATAATGAGTCAGACCCTGCATTCAGATCCTGTGGCCTTTTGTTGTCCTCAGTGTCTCTCTATTATCCTGCCCTTCTAAAAAAAAACCTTTCATATGTGGGGGATATTACAAAAGCTTGCCAGGCTTCTTACATCCTTCTGCCAATTATATTCCTTTTATGTTGCTGAAGGCTGGTCAGACTGGCTTTGGTTAATGGTTTGGTTTGACGCTGTTTCTGTGGTGGTAACTTACCTTACAATAGTTAATAATGGATATTTCTATTTTCTAGATCTACCAAAGTCAACAATCCTGTTATTTTTAACGGTTGTTCTGCAGTACTCATCTGAGGTGTGATTGTCTGATTTTACTGACAGGTTCCTGCAAATGTTTCACAAGAAAAGCATTGTGAAGAAATGAGGGGCACTACCGAAACCCAAGAGGGCTTTTAATTTGAAACACATGCCAACATAACATATCTAAACAAGACTTTGAGACGTCATTATGAATCAATCAGTTGGCATATTAACATTTTATGACAACTTTGATCATCCCATTTGCTTTTATTGGCTCTAATGTGTGACTTTTGCTTTAGCGATGATGATGATGATTGAATCATCGCTAGCACTTAAAACTAGCAGTTAAACAAAGTGTTTTTTTCACATTATAATCCATTGCAACAGTAGAACGGTTCCTAGAGAACCTTTCAAGTCTTTCGTATTCAAAACATGGACTTCGTGTGACTTTCGGTGTCCTTGTTACTTACTGCGAGGGTTTGTGGATGGCCTTTGTGATGGACACGTTTGATTCTTTGGCTCCTCCACAGAAGTTCTGCGAGGTTGGCTCAGCAGAGACACCGTCTTTTGCTTTGATCCGGCGGTGGACCTCCACAGCCACCCTGTGGAAGCGGCTTGGACCCTGGTTGATAACGCTGAAGCAGCTGCAGATGGGGTGGGACAGGGCTGATGATAAGCTGCCCAGGCTTTTGTTGTAGCCAATAGCATCCTGGAGCTTTTCAACCTGAGAGATCTTGGTCTCTAGTTCCTTTCGAAGATGCTGTAGCTGAAGCTCCTTGGCTTGAAACTCTTTGTCTCGACGTGCCAGTTCTGTCTCTAGGTGGATAATCCGCAACCTGATAACCCAAATAGCTTCAGTCACCAAACGCAAAAGAGCTAAAGGCGGTCACACAAAGCCAGATTACTGCCCACAAACTCTGTATTCACAAGAACACACACGTGTGGAAAACATGGAGCAATAAAAGTTGGCCATACACCAATCAATAAATTAGGATTAAAGTTAAGATGGAGACCCGACCTCACAAAATCCTTAACCTTGAAACCAACCAGGGAAAGTCATTATTAATATAAAACAATACAGAGTTAAATGTGAAAAAAGTCAGATGAGCATTTACTACTTTTTTACCCTTAAATGCAATGTGAAGGTCCAGTGGTTTTGTAGAGTTGGTGGTTGAGTCTTTCAGCTGATTCTGAACAAACACAAGAGTGGATCAGCAGGTTCCAAGACTGCTGCTGTTTCATGTGCACAGCGCCGTGATGTGCACGGAGCAGAAGGTAGAACCCAAATGAGTACGTGTAATAAATGTAGTCATTTTATCATCATCGTTAGTTCATGTTACACAGTTTGTGAGCAGAGGTCTGTGATTTTTTACACACCTGAAACTCAAGCAGAGAGCGCAAATCAAAGTTTGTGACAAATTACTGGGGAACAGAAAGACGTAGAAGTGATCCAGATCCAGCGAGTAGAGGTGGCGGGGAGTGATAATTGTGTTGTTGTGGGAGAGAAACTGTAAGCGGGCACATTGTCATGTTGCCATGGTGCCACAGGTCACGTCATTTGCACTGAATGTTTTTTCGCAGGCGCCTCAGAAAGTCACAGAAGAACTTGATGTTGACAGTCTGACTTTGGGACGAATTCACAGTGCACAACCCCGCCGATGGCAAACAAAACCCACCTGTTTGTTTTGGACGAAGATGTCCCGCCCCTCAGAAACGCGAATGTCAATCAAAACACGTCTCCCGGCTCATTGCTGTATTGCCTTAGGCATCTTGAAGCATTTTAAGGGTCTCCGTTGCTGATTTCCACGGTTTGACACAAAATGTGATGTGACCTCTCTGCTGAAATTTCAGGTGCGTAAAACATCACAGATGCAGCCGGACCTCTGCTCACATAAATGTTTAACTCAGGAACTTGTGATTATCAAGCAGCTGAATTTGTACCACCTACTCATTCGGGTTATACCTTCCTCCTGCTCCGTGCTGCGTACCATGCACACGCACCAACAGTGGCCTATCGAGCCACCCTTGTACACTTACAGAACATCCAACAGCTTTTTCACATTTTCCTGGAGGGTTTCTGATGTTTCAGGCTTTCCAAATTGAAAATTCATCCTGGAAACTAATAGTGCATTTATTGCTGCAGCGTAGTGGCAATTGAGGCAACTATTACACTTCCCCATGAATCCTGCTCTTGGTGTGACTATTTGGACGTACTTGGACCCTCCTTCATTCAAAACACATTTGTCTGATTGGCTTTGGTTCTGAATTTAAAGGTCCAAAAATAATTCCTCCTCCGCTGGCCCAAATAAACTTTATTTACAGAGTGGTTGTCACCAAAATCCTATATTATCAAGAAAAAGGTGCTCTGTTACTGCGACTATAAGCCAAAGAGGCACACTTCAGTAAAATTGTATCTGGGTTTAGGTATAGTTATAGCAAGCCAATATTGCCACCATCATAATCTGGAAATTATAACATTACCGTCTGTAATTTTCATTCAGCAGGCTGTCATTTAAAAATATTCAGCTATTTCACTAAGTCCTCAGCTGACACCGTACTTTAGACATGATATGTGTAGTTTAGCTCGAACATATGTTTGAACAACCTTTAAATAACAGAAACTTGGCAGCTTTATTTAAAAAAAATCCCACTTCCCAAAAAGCTGGGGTGCAGTGTAAAATGTAAATGAAAAGATGAAACCCATATTTGATTAAAAATAGTTCAAAGACAACATATCAAATGCTGAAACTGAGAAATTCTATTGCTTTATGAAAAATATATGCTTATTTTGATGCCAGCAACAGGTCCGAAAAAAGTCTGGACAGGGTGAACAAAAGACTGAAGGAGTTGTGTAACGCTCAAAGAAACACCCGAATAAACAACTCACAACCAATTAGGTTAATTAGTAACAGTCTCTCAGCAGTGAAGACAGAGAGAGGTTCATCACTGTGAAAGACTGTGGACAAACAATGAAGAATAATGTTCCTCAACGTAAAACTACAAAGAATTAGTGGATTTCATCGTCTACGGTTCATAATATCATTAAAAGATTCAGAGAATCTGGAGAAATCTCTGAACACAAGGGACAAGGCTGGAAACCAATATTGGATGGTGGTGATCTTCGGGCCCTCCGTGTCCCCCCCTCCGAGCTGCTTTAGGATAAACTCAGGTGAAGTGGAAAACTTGCTTGTTATGAGAGCACTTAAAACCTTAAAAATTAAAATTAAAAATCCAGCATATGCTGCAATCCAGACAATGCTGGCTTTGCTTATTTTAAGTAAAACGATGCCCAACCACATTCTGCCCATATTTAAACAGCATCGCTCCGTAGTGGAAGAGTCCCGGTACGAATCTGACCTGCCTGCAGTCCAGACCTGTCACCCTTTTAAAAAAATTGGCACTTCATTAAATGAAAAATACGACCAAGGAGACCCTGAACTTTTGAGCAGATGAAATCCTATATCAGGCAAGAATGGGACCACATTCCACTTTCAAAACTCCAGAAACTGGTGACAGTGTTGTTAAAACAAGAGGTGATTCAACACAGTAGCAAACAGGGCCCCGTCCCAACTTTTGTGGGACATGTTTCTGCCATCAAATTATGTATTTTCAAATAACAATTTCTTTGTTTTAACATTGGATATTTATCTTTGGTCTCTTTTTAATTAAGGGTTTCCATGGTTTGCAAATAATTACATTCTGTTTTTATTTACATTTTACACAGGATCCCAACTTTTTGGGAAATAGGGTTGCACATTGTATCTGCTTAAAATAAACTACATTGGCTGGCGTCAGAGTCAAGAGTCAGTATTGGTTTTCTTTGATCAAGATAAGTCAGCTTTCTTAAATTCTTAAATTAAATGCACACAAACTATAATCTTTAGCCACCACAAATTGTTCTGGGGACTAATTTATTGCATTTTTGTACTCGTCACAGATGCATCTAAATAACCTTTTAAATACGGAAGAACTTTTACACTTATCATATAGATATTATGTCCACATAACAGCCATACAAAGATGGAATTTACACATCACATTCAACTAATTTAACATTAGTTTTTTTTTAAAATAGAGTACATATATTAATAAAGTTTTATTCTAACCTAAGGATGTCCGAGTCCAGGCCAGGAGGGTCTGTGTGGATGGAAGCAAGGCAGCTGTTCTCCTCAGCCGGTGGGGCTTTCATCGAACCATTTCCCATGGCCAGGCATTGGCTGGCCACCATAGGAATGAGCTTCAGGTCAGACCAACCACGGTGACTGTCTCAGACAAAGCTCTGCAGACAGGCAAACAGGCAAGCTTTCTTATGTAATGCCTTATTTGTTAAATGCAAAGAACTTACTATACTTCTCAATGACTCAACAATCAATGATTCTAATATATGAAAATCTGTCAAGTTGAATTAATCCTGCCAGCGCTGCCTTGAATCATCCTTGACACATACTACTCACTGCTCATAGCTGTAACTCATTATACTTTGTACGATCCAAATGTTCAAAATTTTCAACACAACAAACATCCATCACTGAATCTTTAACCTGCAGCAAGCCTCTAAATTAATGGTCTATTAATTTTGACATGATTTACTTACAGAGCGGCTGAAGAACGTGTCCAAAATGATCCGGAGGCTCTTACAAACATTCACCATGTGATCACTGCTTCTACTGCCAATTGTGTTAATGACAAGTGGATCTGCTGAGGGAGGGGGTGTGTGTGTGTGTGTGTGTGTGTGTGTGTGTGTGTGTGTGTGTGTGTGTGTGTGTGTGTGTGTGTGTGTGTGTGTGTGAGAGAGAGCGGGGGGGGTGATTTCTAATTTTATTTTCACAATTCTTTATTTAAAAGAAAATGTTACACAGCAACTATAAAACAGGATTATTTAAAAACAGTTCTCAACATTTCTCACACACACACACACATACGCACACACACACACACACGCACACACGCACACACACACACACACACACACACACACACACACACACACACACACACACACACACACACACACACACACACACACACACACACACACACACAGATCGTCCTCTGCAGATGTCTCTGTCCTCATGTAAACAGGCCTTCAGGTCCTTCCAGAGGGAATTTAAAGAGTTGTCACATGCTTGTTGTGAACATTGGAGGTAATCAGCATCGATGTAGCGGTGAAACGCTGCGTCCACTGCAAGTCAACGTGGAGCTTCACACATCTCTCCATCCAGGTCCAACTCTGTCACTCAGAACCAGTGTGATCTCCATTCAGAGGTCTTCTGGTCTCCGTCCAGAACTTTCATTCAGTCGAATCGGGCTGACAAGCTGCCACAGCACGGATGAAGCAGCGTACACTCACCATTTGAGCTCCTCTTTTATTCAACAATTATACAAATGGAACAAGTGCAAGAATAATAATAATAATAATAATAATAATAATTCCTTGAATTATAATAAGGCCTTCGCTCCACTCGGTGCTCAAACCCTAATTAACTTCTAGACTGGTGGAAAGCAGCATTGTCCGAGTCTGTATCAGCAAACTGAACCCGTCTGAGCAGAGTCGTCCCGGCTGCGCTGAGATGAGTACCGTATACAACGGATCCTCCGAGCAGCCTCGACAGTGAGCCGTGCTGTCCAACCTCTCTGTTTGAAGCAGATCACAATGGAAGTCTCCTGCATCCATTTGGGACTTCGCTCGACGCAGTGACCTCTCATCGCCGGACACTAACCGCCACAAAATAGTAAGTCCAACTGTCATTACTTCAATAAATCATTTTCCACTGCTAATGATCCTTATTGAATTCCTAATGAACAGAATTGTCACTCTTTAGGAAATCATAGATACATTAATGAAATGATTTGATCAGCTGCACTCAGCAGATCTGAGCTGAATGAGTTCATTCATTTATATTTGAGTTATTGTGTTTCAGGACTTTATGAGTGAAGATATGCATTAAAGAAGACGGTGAGAACACGCGGGACAAAAAGTCAAAGGTGCTTTTTGTAGTTCATAACTAGTTTCACCAGGCGGATCACGTGGTTAACATCCGATGGTGCATAATTACGTATCCTAGTGGCGTCGGATCCTCTGAACACCGCGGGGCTCTTTCTAAGTCCTTATGAGCTCTCCTCATGTTTCCTTGACCTCGTGATGTTTTCCACTGAGGTGAAGGAACAGAGCTCAGGAAAGGACTGAGGAGGCATTCTTTAACTGTCCCAGCACACCAGTGGGAAACAGAGCAGGAACCTGTCAAGTCTGTCGTCAATCCAGATATTAGAAATTAGCAGAGACTCGTATTAACAGTTATTATAAACATACTGATAGGTTTCATACGGCTGTAGATCGACTCATCTAAATAAATGTTACATTCACTTCTGTAATGTTGTGCAGAGACTCTTCGGGATGTGCCCTCAAAATAAATGGCAGTGGAGGTTGAGTTCAAGAAGAGGTAAGTGCAGAAAAACACATAAAACACAAAGAAAATGGGTTTCTTTATTTTGAGTCAGCGACAAATTACTTCAACTTTGTACTTACACTGAACCGAGAATCTGTCTGGCAACCAGTGATGACAGCTGTCGTTGTTTGGATTATAAAAAGTACAAATAAATTCCTTTGGACAACAAAAACAATATCGATATTGTAGAAACATTTTTTCGATTTCTTTTGGCTTTGCAGAAAAAAAACATCAAATGGAGAATATATCTCATGTTCCATTATCAATATAGGAAAACAATAAAACAAGTGTAGATAGTGCTCCATACAGGCTACACAACAGCATGCAAACTCCGTATAATGCCCACTTAGTATTCTCAGTTATTGTTCTAAAATCATAAGAAGAGAATTTGAAACCAAACAAATTATACATCAATATTTCTACTTCGATCAAAGTAACTGTGCTTATGTACAGATTATTTTTTTTACACGTATTACCTAATTTAAATAGAAACAGTCTGCCCCAAAGAAAAGATTGTGCAACTGCAGCTGTAAATACATAACCGCTTCACCTGAAGAGCTCTGCTAGGCCTCTCGATATATCTTTGTAATGCCCTTTAATAGCGTGGTCACACACAATGCGAGTTTCTAACCGGCATGTAGATGGCCATGCTTAAGATATATACAGTTGTGAAGTGGGTTTCCCTTTTTACTTTTTTTCCTGTAATTGTCTCTATTACCACACAGGACTGGACCTTGATAATATAACGATCACAGGTTTGTGTTATTGCCACCAATGTGAATAATTACAACATACCTTCTGAGTAATCATGTTTTTTGTGTATATTTAGCTGAGTGTGTGGATATAATAATAATAATAATAATAATAATAATAATAATAATAATAATAATATTATTAATAATAATAATAATAATAATAATAAACGCCTCCCATGAGCCATCAGAGCCGTGAATCGGAGTGGGCCGATCTAACTGAACCAACTGACTACAATCAAGGTAAGATGAGTTATATTATGGCTCTACTGCAGCGACAGTATACGTACAATAATCCAGTATTAAAAAAAAAGATTCGGGCCTCCTCATGTGGCTCCAAACCTCAGACTCACTGCCCCTCACAGGTTAAATCAAATCAACTTATCATCACTTCATAGACAGAAAGAGGAAATTGTCTTTGTCATTCGTAACTATAATAGTAAAAATGAGTTGAATGAGATTGATGCAGTTCATTTACAGAAAGAAATAGCTCTTTATATATTTCTTTGATCATAGTGTGAGGAACGACTACTGGGGCTCCCAGAGGGACTGGAAATTAAATCAGGGGGATGAATATGTCAAAACATTTCCAAAGACAAATCAAATAGCATAAACTTTACATCACACTGAATTAATTAGACATAAAAGTGAAAAAGGTCTGATTATAACTCTGAAGGCCTGAATCTCATCTGTTTTTTTTTGTTTTCTATCCGAGTGCATTAAAGCTGAACTGAAGAGCTCATCAAGTGAAGTTCTACATACAGACTGAAAGCCTGAACAAACCTGTCGCACAGTCCACATGCTGCTGAGTTACAGCTTTGTATGTGATACAAAACCAGCATGTCAAACGTTTCAAATACGATCTCTTTCTTTGCATTCAGAGCTGTGAAAAACACCTTTTCTGGATAAAGTTGCAAATGTTTAATCAAAAGCTCGAATGTTATGTATTTACAAAGACCCGACATTCTGTTCCGAAACCAAATTCATGCAGTAAAATCCGTGATTCCTCCTCTGCTTGAAGAGTAAACTGTTACTACTCTGAAAAATTAAAGATGCAAACAATTTGTGACAAAGCAAATCAAGAAAATAAAGTTTCATATTTGTGCAAAATAGAAATGTGAAGGCTACATAGAAAAAGAAGGTTCTATGCAGAAACTTATATGCAGGCACTCATTTTGTTACAGCAACCAGCAACGACCCAAACCTGCATCACCGTTCTGGCTTCATGTTTTAAAAATGAACTTCTTTGAGTTTCCAAACATTCGAGCAACGAGAGAAAAGGAAACGATGAGTCAGCGAGAGCTGTTGAAGTCTGTAACAAAACTTTAAAATAAATCACCGAGTGAATGCTACATTTTTTAACAGGAAAGTCGTTATTAAAAATGAACAACTACAACAAATAAAAATCTGATGTTATCAGCTCTGAATTATGTTAATGTTCCCGTTCGTATGATGGCTGAGAGCTCAGGGCACTGCAACATGGGAGATCATGCAAGTCGACAGAGAAAATGCAAGCAGATTTATGCAATCTAATATACAAAACACAGTTAAATAAATCATCAACTCAACAAAACAAAATCTAAAACAATTAACCAGACAAGGAAGAGGCTTACAAAACAGTGAAGGTGAGAACTTTCTTTCTTTGCTCACGTGTCTTTTTCTGGTGCTGCAGTACTTTGACGTCTGTTGGTCACCATGCGTTCCTCCGTCTAACTATTTTCATTCACACTTTTGTTTTAAATTGAAAAATTCCTAATTGTTACATCTCAATAACTAAATAGTTTTTGTAAGTACACCTGCACCTGTTAACTTCTTCAGTTTCTTTCCATTTCAAACTACTTGACTCAAAAACTGGAAAAAACAAAAACAAACAACAAATAAAAATAACAGCATTTTGACCCAGGTCTGTTTATACGGCGGCTGTCCACATGACGTAAGGAATGCTTCTGTACATTTGATTCTTATTGAAACAGGACATCTTTTTCTCATGTGAAATTCTGACAAAGGGCATTTTTTTGGATTATTTGCACGTACAGTGAGATACGGTAAATATTTAGATGCAGGTGTTTTAGTTGAACCAAAAATCAATTAATATTTGGAGTGAAAAAGCAATAAATAATATCAAAAACACATTAATCTCCTTGATATTTCTGAGTCAAAAAAATTAAAGTCTTTTTTTTTATTTACATACACCTTGTCTTATTGCATGTGATAGACACATATGGAGGATGAAAATGTGGAAATTGTAAAGTTTTGGTGAACAAGAGGTCAAAATATATTACAAATTGTAAATGTATCAAGAAACAACTGTCAATCATCTGTACATGATCAGCGTATCAATACTGCCCTTTGAAAATGTTGATGCTTTTTCTTAAAACACGTTTCATCAATGCATTCTATTTACAAAGACTGATTACTTTTATATATACAATCCTTTGTCATATATTGTACAATACTTACACATTCGGCATTAAACATGGTGTCTTTTAACACCTCAATACAAAAAAATAAAGAATATCATATAACCAGGCACGGTGTGTTATACTGGTTTCAAAGTATTGCCTGTACAGCACAATCATTCAAACACGATATCATAGCTGCAGCTAAAAGGGATTTTTGAGAAGGCAGTGTGTCAGATAATATCAAGAAGGAATCATCAAGAGGGTCTCCCTTTGTTTTGGGGTTTTTCATGGAAACACATCGCATTGATCTGCTCTGTGAGCTGCTCTGAATTTTTTTTTTTTTTTTTTTTTTTTTTTGTATCACAGTTACAGTGATGATTTAACATCAAACAACCATAGCAAGTGTCCACTTCTCCTGTTCACTGGGAGTTCAATAAATCAAAGTGTTAGCAGTGGAGAGAGACGTCAGTAGCTGGAGCATGTCCCTGTGGCTGTGGTGGTTGTCCTGTCCAGAGAGGCTTCAGTGACTAACTGCAGCATGGACTGAGGTCTCTACTATCCATTATTGAAGTTAATGTGCTCCCTGCTGCCACCAGCCTCCGACTCTACCGGGCCTGTGTCCAGTTTCCTGAGAAGAAGCTGAAATGCCAACTGCAGGTTTGGGTAAAAACTCAAAGATATCTCCGAACGTCTTCAAGTCTCCGTTCTGTGGCTTCATGGAAACGGTCTCTGGTAGTGCTACTTCTTAGCCAGTTGAAAAGGATGTTGACCCTTTAAACATATGCATGAAATCAGCTTAATCAATTTAGAAACACAAGCACATAGAAAATGGGAAATTCAAATTGCATAAGATGCATCAAATGTTGTTGCCCTGAACTTGTTCTGCAGTTGTTCCTCAACCTGCCTTCTCTTGTCCTGCTTTCTGTCCTCATTTATCTTTCTTAGACAAACGGATCAATTTCTCTCACAGTTTCAAACCAAATTCAACCTCACACCACCTGCAACCCATCGCTTCAGACATCTGGTGATAATAAACAGATCGCAGCTCTTTAGGGATTTGAAGTCAGTGTTCGAGACTCATTGACTCTGCGAGGATGCAGCTTTGACCATTTTTGGTCAACTTCTGTTTTTGTATTTAATTACACATCGTGTACACAGTCTCAAGAGCTTAAATTAAATTAAAACAAGCAAACATCCATATTAATAATAAAAGCCCAGGGCCATGTTTTCCTTAAAAAAAAAGCATACTTATGTTTTATCAGTGAAGGACTTCTAATGGAGACCGCATCAGTCGTCTCATTAAATCAACACAAACAACATGTTGATATGGAAGTGACAGTGCCCTCTGGTGGCCATGTTATGATGGAGGCAAGGACTTGAGTCAGATGGCATAATTTAAGGTTTAGTTCGAGAGCCACAAAGTGTTAGTGACAAGTGTTAGTGTGGACTTCAACACCAAAGACTGCTCTTCTTTTTCCTGTTTAAAACATTCATCATAGTTGTTTCCTTCAACCACGACTCTCCACACCGAGACCCCGTGAGCACTCGGCTAATGTTTCAACTTTCCACCTGAAAAACGATCCTGAATTTCAGCGTGTCCCAGCCTGACTCTTTGGGCCCTACGGACTCGGGGAAATGTTGAAATATAAGAAGCCTTTAGTCTTCACCACCAGGCCAAAAAGAGATTTGAAAAGCTCCAAGTAAAATTAGTCATTTCTACTTCAACCTTATCAAAACTGTAAATTAGAGAGTGAATAACAACCTTCTGAACAATGAGTGAATGACTCTGGTAAACTTAAATGGGGAGAGAAAAACCACCTGCTGATCTGTTTAGTTGGAGGACAAAGACCAAAAGATCAATGTCTTTAAAAATGGCACAAAGTTATCCGTGGTGTCATCTTAAACACGTTCACATGGCTGATTGCACTTTAATGAGCCGTTCGGATTTACATGAACAGTTTTGGTTTATCTGCTTCTTGTTTGAGGATGTTTATATTTCCGTCTGTTGTCAGACTATTGAATGAGCATAATCATCATGCACATCTGTCCCAAATAAATGAAGCCTACTGAACCTACAGGCCGTAGGCTGTTGTCACCTACTTATTTCCCAGGTCCAACTTTCAGATTGGGCAAACTGCACCTGTTACAACGTACATCAGCTCCATCTAGTGTGACTCCTAAAGGCTGCAGTCATAATGACTGCAACAAAGGAGGGAGTGAGAAAGAGTGAGAAAGAGTGAGAAAAGTCAAACTCTCAGCTGATTGCTGTTTGTGGGCCACATTAAAACTCATTAATTACATAAGTTAACTTTTGCAATATAGCTACTAACAAAATGGCCATCGAGGACGAAGTGTCTAAAATGGTACGTAACTGTTCACCATCGAGGACATTTTACATTTACAGCTTTAATCACTAGTTGTTTTACAGTCGAAGATTTCCGTATACAAAAGAGATGAACGGTTTACATATGATGCTTCGTTATAAATAAAACTAACCAACAGTATGTACAACTACAGGAGAAAGATTTGTCCATTAACAGAAAATAAATTGATTGTTTTGCTTATATTTCAAGCAAAAATACTGACAGTGATGATTTCTTTAGTTGATTTTTACATATTATAAAGTTAAATTAATGTATGAATTAACTAATCATTTGCTGCAGTTCTATACAAATGTAAAAATCGCCTTGATCTAATGACATATCACAACAGTCAAACAGGTTATTCTTTAGATTGAATACTTTCAACAGTTTAAGTCGGTAATCCTTTTTTCTGATTACCTACTTTTACTTAGGAACAACCTTCAGTGTTAAACTTGTTCTGGTGTATTTTTTTACACTTTGCATTCGTAGTTCTACTTCCTAAATACTTCAGTGGTATTTTCTTTAGAAGATCAAGCACAGTAGAAGAGAAACTCAATCCAAGTTAAACCGGGCTGCAGTTTTACATACTGCTTATCTCTCGTGATATTTATGTACGCAGCAGCCGGTTTATTCTAAACTGCTGAGAACAGGAAGTGAGTTTAAGATTGGTTTTGTTTGGACAACACGAGTTTAAAACCAGCTCCTCAGAACGGGACCGCAGCAGAGCCGATGACACGGTACCAACCCCACAATGTTTTTTTCTATTCCTTTTCTAAAATGCTGTCCTGCAGGTCCACAAGACAACAGATGACACAGTTAACTACAGACAGAGTCGACAACTACCATCACAGCAGTCTCTGGCATGCAGGAGTGAGAAGGTGTAAAACAGTTCGAACAAAACCAAAATCCTCACAAATGTATGTTTAATTATGAACTCATAATTATGAAATTCCTTTGAACACAATTCAAATTTTGAAGATATCTGAACATAAGTATTTAATATCTTTATGACAAGAAGATGAGGGCAAGCTGGTTAATGTGAGGTACTGTGCAGCAAGACAACAATAACAGTTTATTGCTGGCCAGGATCCAACAATAACCTCTCATTGCAACATCAACATCAAATCCAGGCAGAGCAAAAGACGAACAAAGGTTTGTCAGAGAGCAGCAGCGTGTCATGAATCATCTCCACTCCAGTCACTTCTTCAATTTCTTCAACACAGTCGCGTTGGAATGTTAATGAACACATCTTCTCCATTAACATGTTTGTTGATAAGAAGTCTTTGTTAAAAAAAAATCTCCATTGTCAAAGCAGATTACAGTTCTCCTCGTTAGTTGATGAGACAAGGTGATGATGGCAGCAGCATGCTTTGCAGGTGAGCAGCAATATTTCCATCCAGCAGTGGAGGCTGAACACCGTGTTTCAGGTTAGAAGACAACCAATCTACAAACACTACAGTTAAGAAACAGTCAAGACACTCACTAAACAGGAAAAACTATTTACAGTGAAAGAAATATACACAAAGCTAAAACATAGTTGTTGCTTTTCTGCTGCACAACTTAACACGTAGTTTTCAGGATTTTCATGCCTGAACTTTAAAGCTTGAAATAATTAAGACTTCTTGGTGAAATCGCTTCTCCATGACACGTGTTTACAGAAAGCTGTGATTGTTGAGAATATTTCATGATGAATGAAAGAGCCGACCTTAGAGACGAGATTTAAGACTGTCACCTAATGACAAATGAACATATCACTCGGCGTGGTGTGGTCTGGATGTAATGTCTGCCATCAGAATCAGACATCCCATACCAGTAAAAAGACACGCAGAAGGTAAAGATAGCAATACAACTTCAGTTGGAGGGAACAATCAACATAGCAGGTACCAGTTGACGCATTCATGCCATGAATTTGTCCTGAAGGTGGCAATATAGGAACACTCATGGAGCATCTAAAACCCAGAGTCCCTCCGGGAAGCATCATCGTGGTGTAACAAGCTGGTTGGAGCTAACGAAGCAATCATTAGACATCTCCTTCAGGCCAGTGTTTACCTGAGGAGGAAATTCATTGGCAATCTGGCCATTATTTTAGGAATTAACTCAACAGGGAATTTTGACTACTAAAACTTTAGAACAAAAATATTCCAGAAATTTGGAAAAATGATAATCTAACAAATGAATTTGCAATAATTTAACATATAAAGAAGAAATAATGCACAAAGCAAACAATATAGTAATCAGTTGTGTGCGATGTAATGTGTATCTTTCCTGTGCCCTTCACTGGCTTCGCCTTCACCCACCAACATGGTCATGTCTGGGAAAGATGGAGGCCCAGCTGTCAACAACTGTAACTATGACTATAACCGTCACTATTTATAGTACTTATTTGCCAACATATACACATTTGCCGATGTATCTGCAAAAGGCAAACAATTCTGCAGGCTAACATATATCAGTCTTGCCAAATTATGCCATTCATAGAATGCATTCATAGTGTTCATGAAATACTATAAATACAAGTAAGAAACTAAAACGACAGAAATATAAAGCTTTATACTTTTCTCTTCAACTCGTATTCTGATTACAAGTTGAGATCAAATGCAAAGCTTTATGCATTGTTGTTACATTACCAGTTTCAACAGGATCCTTAGCAAACCACCAACCATGTCATTATCATATCGTAACGTCTGGACCAAAGTGCTTCGATGGATCAGCATGGTCATGAATAGGACAGAAAATCAAACTGGTGACAGCCCTCAATCTGATCTATTAAGTCAGCATGTTCGTCAGTAGACCGTGAACACATCACCACAAGTTCAAAGTGCACACTTAAACCAGCTCACGGTTTGAAAATGGAGTAAAACTGAAGGGAGTGTATGTGCAGTGCTTGTCCATGTTTTCTTTATAACATTTTTATCACAAAACACAGTTCACCAAAGACTTTCCAAACGATAACACATCGGGCCCGTTTACGTCGGCCTGCCGTCGTGCACTTCTGAGCGCAGATAGGCATGTTCGGTATTTTGAACACAGGTTCAGACTGCAGGTGAGGCGCACCGCGGTGCAATGGAGAAGTAGGAGGAGCAGATCATTAGAAGGTGTGTCACAGCTCACTTCAATCATAGCCAATCAAATCAGCTCTGCTCGTTCCCTGTAAGCCTGCTGTGATGCAGCGGACTGTCAGTTTCTTATGGATGAAGAAGGAGCAGACCATCCAAACTTCAACCAGGAGGAAGCTGACATGTTTGTCTGGAGGTTCAGGCTCTGATCTCTGAATGTATGGTGCTACAGTCGGCCTCCATGATGATGATGATGGGCTTGGGAAGAGGTTATTAATATTATACGGTAGATCAATACGTTTTGAGACGTGCACGGAGCAGGAGGAAGGCAGAACAACAAATCACCATTGTTTTTGTGAGCGTCTGCTCAAAGCATTATTTCCGTGGACATGAGCACGCATCAACTTCTGTGTCCAACTCTGGAACTCTGTTCATGAGCACTGAAGCCAGGAAAACAGCCCGTCTGTCAGATTTAGACCTGGTGTGAGCTGGCGGACGGCTCAGAGGAAAGTCCTCCTCAGAGTTGACACCAAAGTAGCACCGCTCTGGAATTTGGGTTCGCCTCGGCGCAAGTCTAGAAAACTGTGTACCAAAATACCACAAATACTAACTGGAAACTAAAATAGGGCCCGTAATGTTTCCAGCCCCACAACTCAGTGCAGCATGGTCTAATAGGACAGAACAAAACAACATAATGCAATAAGTTAATGAGCATTATTGACTTCACATTATGCACAAATATCATGCATATGTATCCAAAATATAATTTTTTAATTATCTGACTATACCAAAATAATGCATAGATATATAAATCCATTAGCCAACAAACACTTTAATACGTATTAAATAAACAATCTCTACAAAAATCTCTTCGACACATATTTTTTAGGATTTTTAAATTTTTCCATGTATAACACGAGAGGAAAAGTAAAAAAATAAATATCCTATGTACAATCACACAAGCCATTCCAGTTATCGTCACTGCAAGGAGAAAGCAAAAGGCAAAAAAATCAAATGTTAGTTCAGACAACGTTGGTGGTGAAGTTAGCATCCAGTACGTGAGCAGCTTCAGTAAACTTACTTTATTCCAACATCCTGGTACGGGTAAGCCATCATCTCCCTGCAAACACAAAACAAGTTGCAGAGTGAAAAATATTGCACACTGCAGAGATGAGCAATATCATCATGCACGGTGTTAAGCAACAATGCATATAAAAGCAATTTATAATTAAAAGAAGAAAACAAATGTTGAAATGTGTAGACTACTCTCTGGACAGAGTGTCGAACAGTTACTTGTTCCTCCACGGGGTACCACCACAGTTCTGGAAGCACAATTCAATTTGCACTATTTCTGGTTATTCCAGTTATGAGTTCAACCTTTAGCAGCTGAAACCACTTCACTTTAAGAGTCTGGGTCAAAGATTAAATCTGTCACAGTGACAAAATGGTGTTTTGTACTCTTGCAGCAACGAAGAAGTCTCGAGCCCCAATTTAATTTAAGCCAGTGATTGACATCTTCACCATAGAAATAACCATGGTTACCGGTGTAAAAAAGTACAGCACAACAAACAGACAGAATAACAGCGTGTTTACAGATTCTCCAGAAAGTCAGGAGAGTAGCATGTTCCTATGATAAGGAGGATTAAGGATATTATTGGAATCAACTTTTTTCTGCAGTTAGAATTGCTTCCAGAACCAGAGGGTCCCCCTCTGCCCTGAACCCCAACTGTATACTGTGGAAGAATTCATAACTTTCATTATAAATACAGAAACCAAATCAGACTCTGTATATAGAGATCATTTTTACAGTGTGGCATTGAGATGATTCGGCAGCAAATTTAGAAGAGCGATTGATCGATGCTGCTTTACGGCACACAGAAGAATATTACTGTTGTTCCAGGTGAAGATTCACATTTTTCTGTCTCTTCCAGAAAGACAGAAAAACAATAATAGCCCAGCGGGAGAATCACATTAACATTTAATCCTTGTGAAGACGAACTGTGTCGTAAAATTGGATTTCAATAGACAACAATGCCATTTTTGTGAAACCGAGACTACCAGCACTTTCCAACATGGTTTCATTCATTTTAATAATCATTCTGAGGTGTTCCTAAATATACAAACACAAGCTACAGAACTAAAATTGTAAGCCTTACCCTTACCTGTGAGGAGGGAATTCAGAAAGCAAAACTCTTAAACCCATCACCAGACCTATGAACCATGATCAAGGTTTCTTCCAGTACCATATATAAACACCTAGAAGCCCTTCGCCTCGCAAAGGAACGCTACATGACATCATGACAATTGGCTGTGAATGACAAGATGCATGTTGGATCAATGAGCAAATGCTGCAATAAGACTTCCCATGCTAATACCAGGACGCTGGTATCCTCTTGGACCAAATGAACTCATCAAGCTCCTGCTGTTCTTTTCACTACGTGTGGTATTCTGTGGCCATGAAAATGGAAAGAAAGGTGCTCCATGCAAAAGAACATTTGATTTTTAATCAAATAGTTGCTTGAAATGCCCAACCCTAATACTTGACATAGCAATTTAAGGTGAAATATTAAGATTCATTTTGTTATGTAGCTGGTAATGTTAATTACAGTCATAGATCTGCATCTGAATTTAGCGTAGAAGGTTTTAGTAGAGATGGAAAGGTTGAGTTAAATCATTATTTGTTCTCAGAGGGAAAGGCTTATTCATATTAGTTGTGCAGGAGGCTAGTTGGAACAGTTCAGTCTTATTACTCCGAAGGGAAGCGAAGAGAAAATGACAAGTAGATTGAAACTTCCATGCAGATGTGCAGGTGTGATTCAAACATCTGTAGTTCCCACAATGAGGTGCAGTTAGAGAGAGCTAAAAGCATGCAGGGAAATGTGAAGGGAAAGAAAGAGCACCATACCACAGGGCAAGGGGCATCCAGCCCATCCAGGCCTGGCAGGCCCGGTTCACCTTTCTCCCCTTTAAAGCCTCGGAAACCCTGTTTGTGAAATCAGCCATTTAAAACCAGTTTTGCAGCTAAAGTGCACTGGAAAAGTGTTCGTCCTCCACTGCTTGATAGCAGAAGGATCTTCTGTCCACTGGGTGACCGCTTGTAGGTTTCCTAAACATGCAGGCAGCCTGAGACTGACAGGAACCGGACGCGCTGAGAGGAATTTTTAAAGCTGATTAAGCTCCAGAATTCTGCAACAAACCTGAATCCCAAGAAAATCAACAAAGGTTTCAGATCCGTTTTGGGCCATTTTACTGCCTAATTTGAACATCTCAGGAATGAGGCGCTGATGGATGTGGCTGTGGAGAAGGACATCGGGGTTACCTCGCTTGGCCCACTACCACCATGAGCCAGAGATGTTTGGGTCCAATATGGTCCAATGGAATATATTTCTTTTTATCTGGTTGTGAATTGTTTGGTGCATCAACTGGTCAGAAATGTGGAAATACCTGTAGTACGTACGTGGGCCAGGAATGAGAGGTTTTATATGGGCTCCAGGTACAGGACTCTAGTTGATCCTCTTCCTACAATGCAAGGACATAGTTCCTGAGAGGCAGGAGGGAGGCTGAACATTCATTTGATAAGCAGCATCTGCTTGGTTCCTGTCAATCTCATCCCTGGAAAAAGAGGTTCCTCAGTCAGAGCTGAGGTTTGTGCTCCTTCCACATTTTTCACTCGATAAATATGTTCATCGATGGGCCACAGAACCTTTCCTTTGTTCTCACGAAGCTTTTAGTCGTCACAATATCCATTCAACCACATATTCCCAAGAGGGGACAACTTGACCAAACCCTCCCTGAGGTTGATGAGAACCTCCGAACACCAGAGCCAAAAGGAAGGCAACTACTGGAAACCAATGTTTTCGAGAAACTGAAGTTCTCTTGGATTATGTTTGATTGTAAAGCAGTGCTCCTTCCCTTTGCCTCTTGGTTACACATGGAACTACTGACATACCAACGGACAGGGGGCATCTAATCCAGGTGCTCCTTGGTCTCCCTTATCCCCTTTGGCCCCCCTGTTGCCTTTCTTGCCCCTCTCTCCCTGCAAACAAATGTGTATTGAAAGAGACAAACTTTAATCCTCCTCATTAATCCACACATGAAGCAAATGCTTTTTTATTGTAAGATTTCATCTGTCACGAGTGCTTACATACAGTATATGTAATTTAGACAAAAAGTTATACGTTAAAAAATACGTTATTTTCACTAATAATTTGATTAGTGTGCCTTTTGCCTTTTTACATTTTTTCAATGTAAATGTAGTGGAGAGGGAAGGAGCGGAGGTCGTTAGGGAAGAGACATTAAAGCCAGTTGATGAGCAGGTTTTTTTGCTTTTTTTTCTACCTTAGATCTACCTACAAACTACTAAAAGGAGCTTTTGGAAGATTTGTGAGTGAAACGTGAGCAAGTGACCAATTTGGCTTTAATCATGGGAGATAATACTGATGAAAAAGATGTGACATCTAAAATGGTGAACAGGACAATGTCCAAAAATGAAGTCTAAATTTTGGTGAAATGAGAGATGAGTCATCATTGCAAAAAAAACTGGTTGATTGAGGAAAATGTAAAAAGTCCCAATGAGCATGATGTTCAGAGAGGACAGATGGGTTTGACTTTAGACGGTTTATTTCATTGTTTCCTACCAAGTCAGTGTTTTTTATTAAGTGTCTTCAACACAAGGAAGAAGGTCTTTCTCTACCAGCATAACGCAACCCAATGTCTGATAGAGATGGAGAGCTCAAGCTGCATTGTGGGTAATGTAGATGCTAGGTTTTGACCAGGAAGTACCTGGTGGTTCTGCATTAAGGAGTGGACTGCTAACTGGGTGGAGTACAGTTCTAACATTAACACCTGCTCATCAACATCAAAGGCTGTAGGAGATCAAACAGAGATATTACAGCATTACATATGAGGATATATATATTTATTATATATAATAATAACAACGGGCTTTTCCAGTGCTGTCTCAGCATCACTTGTACAACTGTGATCTTAGATCTTATCTTTTCTCACATGGCTCCAGTGCTTCTGGCTCGACTGCATAATACATCTGTGAGTAGGGCTGGGCGATGGGCACGAACGTCATACCGCAATGTATTTGGGCTGAATGGCGATATCCAATATATACCTATATATATATATATATATATATATAGGTATATAGGTATTTTGTATGAAGCGGGCTGAGTGTATATTTGTAAATCAAAGCCACGTGAGAGCTCACAAGCACTTCTATTAAAACGGATCAAATGAATAACCCTTTTTGAAAATATACAGCTGCAAAACCCATCACTAAAACATTATATAAAATAAATAGCCTATACTAGATCAAATCAGGTCTTTCTTTGAAAATGTCCAGTCAGTTATTTTCAGGATCAATAAGCCTGTTGTGCTGCGTTCCAGGTAAGATGGTGCTTCAGCTAATTACCTGCTGTACATCTAAACTGACACTAGTTCTGCTCACGTACTCTCAGGAGAGCTTCCTTTGTTTAGCGACTTCCTCGTCTGTCCCTCGTATACCTCGTTTGTCATTAAATGGACTATGATTGACAGCGGCTACCGTACAATATGGGCACATCGTATATGTACACTTATCACACCCGCTTGTCCTACTGTTAAAAATAAATTCAGCTCTAGTGTCCTTTAGTACGGGTTACGAGGTTGCTTACATTAATAGGTCATCTCAAAATAAAGGATCTCTTTTTTGTATATTTTGTATATCTCCAAAGAATAATGTTGATATATAATGAAAGCTCAAGATTATATATCTACATGAAAGCGCCCAGCCCTCGATCTGAGTAGATTCATGCAGTCGTGTTTCAGTTCTATGAACTTTGTCTTACTATTCTTTGAGGGTGTGTTGTGCTTCTTACATAATTATAATTATACAGAATTAAAAAGCACCAGTTCAACAACTTTTAGAAATTCAGTGCAGATATAACAAATGAATAATCAGCAGCTGCTGTAAATGCACTGGTTACATGTTGAAAGGTTTCGAAGGATGTCTGTGTGCATTTCTACCGAACTAACAAGTTAACCATCTAAAAGATAATTAGCTCAGAAACATGCAACATTGTTGGTGTGCTTGGATCTAAACAAATAAATGTTGACCATGTGATGGGAGAGCACTGTCGCCAATTGGGGACATTGGTTAGGGACTCAGGGGTTGGAGGGACTTAATGGAGGCTTGCGAGGGAGAGGTAAGGTTAAGTAGGAGTAGGAGTAGCAAAGAGGAGGTGTAAGAGGAGGAAGATTAACCCAGGACTACATTAGAATGCAGGAGGAGGAGGAGGAGGAGCAGGAGGAGCAGGAGGCCAAGGTTTGTGAGAGGGAGAGAGGGCAACCCCTGCAATAAAAAGAGCCACAGGCCACAGAGCAAGGTGGAGGGAAGGAAAAGGGGATAGGAAGACCTGCGGAAAAAAGGAAGACAGGACAAATAGTAAAAAGTCTAACTCTATCTCAGAGCTTTGTCTTCAACACTTTCAACTGGACGGTCACATTTAGGTCTGTTTGTCAGAGGAAATATTCTTCTGGTTTTTGGGGGTTTACATTGAAATCCAGGCCAGTTGAATGTGCTGAAAGAGCTTATGAAATGTGAAGACTGAAAAGATGGGAGTGGAAATATTAAAAGAGTCACAGGTTAATGGGAAGAAAACAGAAACATTCTCCTAGGGGAAGGGTATGTGAACATTACAAACACACTCATTTACCTGGAAATGGAAGACAGTTTTTACACAATATCATTCTGCACATCTGTTTTGCTTTACAACGGTATTTAAATGAGCAGTGTGAGAATATGATAACATATCAATCTCATTTTTGTGTGTTAAATCTGGAATCAGAACATGGTTAGCATAGCTTAGCACAAACAAGGAAATAATATTGATTGTAGCTGTTTGAACACAGACTTGTGACTGACATGTTGACTTCTAATATGTGGATTTAGTTTATACTTGAAAAGTACAGAAAACTTTGAGGCAACATATCCCCGTATAAATAGGTCATTGATCAATAACATCTTTTTTTATTTTTATTTTTAAAAACCTGCCTTCATATTCAAGAATTATTGGTATCTTCATGGAGTTAAAATTATTCCAAAGACCCGAGTGACCCTAACGTTTAAAACAAAGCCAATGCAGAACAATTTATTACATAATATCTTGATGCAAAATAATCAGAATCATTAAAGAACATAAAAATCAAAGCAAACGATCTGCCTCATCTGGCTTCCTTTTCCTGAGAACATCCACGTGCTGATGTTCACAGCTTCAATGCACATCTCGTCTTTTAGTGTCTCTGAAGTTGTTTAAAACTATTCTAAGGTTTTCTAATGAAACTCCAATTGTAACAATTATAGTCAAATATTGTTTGTTGGTGCAAATACCAACCTGTTACTCACAAACATACGGGGCTTGTTTTGTTGTTGTGAATCTCGGTGCAGCCAAACCCAGGTCTAAGTACGGTTCGTAGGTCTGGCCAGCCTTTTGGTAATTTGCACACAAACGCCATCACGTGTGCCGCAGCATGGCAGGAGAAATTAAAACATAGGAAGCGTGTCGCAGCCCAAAAAAATCAGCTCCTCCGATGCTCTCCATCTTTTCTGAATGGCTGCAGAAGGAGCAGACCAACACTACCAGACAAACGTTATGCAGGAAGCTGACAGACGTGTCCTGGAGGTTCAGGCTTGTAATTACAGAATTTATGACGCGACAAGTCGGCCTCCGTTTCCTGGTCAGTCGCTCTCTTAATACTGGTATTAAGAGAGCGACTGACCAGGAAACTGTAGGAAGGGGTTCAAAGATGGAAGACGAAGGAGCATTTGAGAGCATCGATGGGTTTTGGGGGCGTCGAGCTCGACATATCGTGTGGTGCATTAAAAATGTGGATAATTTAACTGAAAATATTATTTGCCAATTCATCAATAATTAAATGTTAAAGTGAACAAAGAACACCGTCTGATAGGAGTGAGCATGAGTACGTTACACCTCCAAGCTTATGAATCGCATCGGGAGCTTTGAGTGAACATCAAATTATGAATTACGTGGCCCGTTGTGTGTAATTAGCCCGAACCTTTGAGTGATGCAGGCTTAGACCAGATGAGTCGTGAAAAGGCTTTTGAATTGTTATCACTATTTGTGAGTTAATTGTAATTAATTTGTCGCTCGCCCAAGTTGCCTTTTATATCACGTGATTGAGATTGTCCTTAAATCTGAACTAACTGTGTGATTCACATCCAAGTAAACAGAAAGCTGAATGTTTTATATGATTAACTGAATCAGAAAGTTGCATTCAAAGAATCTTGTTTAAGTTATGAATGTAAGTGGGATGAAATACGTAAAACATCCACCAAACCTGTCTGGGTTTTGTTGCTGTACGCTCTTCCCACCGCAGACATGAAAACTTAGACCTGGTTTGAGCTGGCAAGAAGTGTAAACCTGTTTTCATCTAAAGAACGACGGCAGGATTAGTGCATCTTTACTGACCCGTCCTGTTCCACCCATCTCAGCGCCGCCGGGTTCATGCTCAGCCAAGAAAATAGCAACTGAACGCAAGTGCGCTAAAAAAGCTCCTTATGGTGTAAGAAATTGTAAATGTGCTCGATTTTGCGCTGGTACGGCAATAAAGCCCATAATGTTTAGTTAGTCTAGCTGCTGAATTGAATGAGGTGAACTGGTCTGTGTGGACTCCACAGATTAAATCTAATTTGTGTCATTAGCCCAAATCGTGTACGTACTTCGGCTATCTTTACTACAGGCCAAACACTACAGGTTGTCACTTACCCGATTTCCTTTGAGCCCTTGAGGTCCTACTAAACCCTGCAAAAAGAAAAAAACATGATATGTGACTGTTTTTGAGGAATATGCATGTTTGCTACACTTTGGGAAATGTGCTTGTTTGGTGTCTCAGGCCATGTTGGAAAAGACTCCTTTGAGTGAGGGAGATGAATACAGATCTGTCGTGTAACAAAGTTGAACTACAGCCACAGTCTGATGATCACATTCAGAATAAAACCATGGCAACGGTTGATTGACAGATGAAACTTTCCTTTTAGATCCAAGTGGAATTGTCTGTCAATATGAGTAAAGACACGACCATGCAAGCGAAGAACATTACATTTCATTTATCTGACTCTTTTATCCAAAGTTACTTACAATAAGTTCATTTCAACCATGAGGGTTCAAAACCAGAACAACAAGAATCAAGAAAATACAATTTCTTCCAGAAAGCCAAACTACAAAGTTCTATCAGTAAGTTCTATTTAAGATACTAAAGTTCTACTTTTTTGTTGTTGTTCCTATTCAAGGTAAAGTCTGAAGAGATGTGTTTTTAGTTTGCGGCGGTAGATGAACAGACTGTCTGCTGTCCTGAATATAAAATATGATATGATAGTGATAGTACTATTATCAACTGTCTTATTGCTAATTAACTCCATTCAACCAAACAACAAATCCCTTTCATGGCTCTACGTGTGCTGTAACACACAACATGTCCTTAATATTTCTCTGAACAGGACACAGACATGAAAGTTATAATGAGGTCTCCATCTGGCTCTGGATAAAAGTGCAAACAAGCATATTTCTCAAAATGTTAGACAGTTGCTTTAAAAGTCTGAGAAATGTAGAGTTATGACTTGAACACAATGAGTGGATGAGGACGTCTGCTGCTGCAGCTCAGCGGGTGGAGCGTTGGAGCGTTGGAGCGGTGGAGCAATGACCTTTGTGAGGAAGGGTTCGAAGTTTTGTTGCGTGATCAACAACACCCCCACCCCTCCCCACCACCCCATCACCCGTCCCTCCCCACCCATCACCCGCCCCCCCACCACCACTCCAACACCCCTCCTCCCCCACCAACCCTACTCACCACAAACTCTCAGTTCTAGTTTCATGTACACGGAGAAGCCGTTGATGCTTCTGCACCAGCAGAAGCGATGAAACTTTCAAGCGATGAAACTTCGATCACCTACTCACAAAGGTTACGGCTCCCCCCGGCTCCTCACGCACAAAACACAAGTCTCGGAACTTTTTGAACCGCCCTCGTGTAGAAAAATGAAGATGCTATTCTTGTTGTTAGATGAGAGTTTTGCCGTGTATTTGTCAAAAGTTTGCTTCACAAAGGTTTTGGTATAAATTTAATATCATCATTGGACTTTGGTACAATCAATATAGTAGTATTAGTTTGATCTTTTCATTGTGCAGGTAAAATGTTTCTTATATAAACATCCTACTTTCAATGGTCTGAAAGCTGCTGTTTATTTCTAAAATGACATGTTGTACTTACGGGGATCCCTTGTGGCCCAATTGGTCCTGGTAATCCTGCATCTCCCTTTTCACCCTGAAGTGATAGAACAGTGTACATTTTAAACACTATGGTCTGTAGTTCTGAACCGGAAATTTACATTCAACATTTTGTATTATTTTGTATGAGATTAAATATGTAGAACATCCACCAAACCCGTCTATGGGATTTTGCTGTTCATGTGCGCTTGTACCAATTTAAGCCTTAAAAAAATAAAAGAAATCGTCCGCCGGGTGCGTTGCACTTAGACCTGTTTTAAGCTGGCAGAAATTTAAGCCTAGTTTCGCCTCAGAAATAACAGCTAAATTGCACTGCAGGAGCATATGGAAAAAAGACTGCACTGTACCAAACTGAAGATACGCTTAAAACCACACGTAATCCAGCTCTGTGTTTATTTTAGAATAAAGAAGAAAAGAAACAGAGAAAAACTCACGCTCTCTCCTTTTGGTCCAGCTGGCCCTGACACACCTGCAGGTCCTATTAGACCCTTCAAAAGATAAAGGGACAATAAATACCTGAAGGCAAATAGAATAGCAGAAAAAATACCATGATTAAATGTCTTCAATCAGTAAATCAACAAGCTTTGTGGTGGACATGAACAGGTGTCACAAAACTTAGGCCCAAATATTTCACTGATCTGGAGTGATAAAGTACTGAGACAATGCAATAATCTGCTGACACGTGAAGCACAAACCGCCAAGCTTGTTGAACTACTGTCAAAACTGTTAAAAAGGAGGGAAAATGAATAAAATGTCAACAGCTGCGGTTCTTTGTCTGAGCAGCAGTCAGGAATGGAGAGGAAGACTTTGCATCTCACGTATATCCAGTATGTACAGTGCCTTATGTCCACATGTGATGTATGATACAGTCTAGATGTGCAAAATGACATGTCAACATGCAGCATGAGCATCTCTGCATGCTCCTTATGGATAGCTCTTAGCAACGGCAGCTTTGCAGCCTGCAGCTGGTGCAGAATCAGGAGACAGGAAACTGTTGAGGCAGAACTGAGGACAGAACTGAGGACTGAGGATTTACACCATATTTTGGCAGAAGGCTTTTATTTGAGCACATATAGGAAGTGTAAGAACAGAGATTGAAAATATGATAAAGTAGAGCTGATTTTTAGACAGTGTACCATACATCTGCTTTTGGAGAACTAATTCAAATATGCAGTGAGTGGGACATGATGGGCTCTATGTTCATCCACCAGGCGTCGGTGCAGATGCTCTGGAAGTAGATGTGGCCAACTTTTTTGGTAATTTGTTGAACACAAACAAAAAGGTGCATCTGAGGTGGTAACCCAAGCTAACCCAATATCATCATTCTAGTTTATGGCCGAGATTGGCTGCAGCGTCACGATGCAGGCCAACTGTCTCATTCACATCCAATTCAAAAGATAAAAGTCAGCCTACATTTTCTTTTGATTATCTGAGTCTGAAGGTTGCATTAAAAAAATAAATAATCTAGTTTTAATTATTTATGTAAGTGGGAGTGAATACGTAGAACATCCTTGAAACCTGTCTGAGGGGTTTTTCATGTGTGCTCTGTCCACTGAAGCCGTGAAAACAGCCCTCTGCCCGCTGCAAGGGAAATTTCATCTCAAATTGGACAATGAAACCGCACGGCGCATCTTTACCGACACACCAGGAAAATTGCAACTTGCACCAAAATGCCAATAGATCTGGATCTGCGATGCACCAAGCTCCAAAATACAGCCCATAATGTTTTACAAGATTACAGTTGTAAAACCATTTTGTCAGTAACGTGTGCTGGATAACTTCAGAAGATGACCTGTAACATATCTTTAGTATCTGTGCACTGATATTTGTGGTTCGTTGGGGCCTTTACTTGAGCCGGAATAAACCATGTGGGCAGATTGGGGGATGTTTGCCATGAAGGGAGATTCTATCGACCCTGTCTGTCCTCAGAACCCGACCCTGAACAGTTCTGTCCTCGCACAGAAGGAAAACGGACCGGACGAGCATGGGAAGCAAAAAAGCAAGCGGACAGGACAAGCAGACATCAAGCAAGCAGTAGCAGAGGGGAGGGTGGGGGGGTTGGGAAGGCGGAAGAGGAAGAGGAGGAGGAGGAGAAGGAGGAGGAAGAGGAAGAGGAGGAGGAGGAGGAGGGACCAGAACAGGACTCGCGCCACTCACCACTGGACCTGGTCTGCCGTCTAACCCATGTGCCCCCTGGACAGCGTTGTACAGTTAGAAAGCAGAGGTGATTGGGGAGATGGTGGGAGGAAGGAGGGGTGGTGGGGGGGGAGGTGGGGGGAGGGGGTGAATGAAGCTGTGACTCAGGTGACTTCAACAATACATTCAAATGATGACATATGAAGGGTGATGAAAGAGGTGGAGGTGGATGTTAACATGTTAATGAGTGCTATTTGTTCTGCAGGACACGTGTGATGAACGAGTGTGAACACGCGTGAGCAAACTGTGACCTTGTTGCCGTCCCTAAGTTTATCAAACCACTGTTCCTGCAGAGGTTAGTAAACAATAGTCAATACTGCACATTTCCATTGCGTTAAATTATTAAAGTCAACAATATAATTACGCTATTTTCAATTGTTCTTCTGGAATAACTCATCTGAAGTGTGAATTCAGTCACAACACGCACCTGCAAATGTTTCACAATAAAAGCTTTGTTAATGAGATCCGTGCTGCTGATGTGTGACGTTATGGTGAGCGTATTGTGTCACTTCCTGTTGCAAACACTGCTGGTCTATGACAGCTCTAACCAATAAAAACAGCCCACTAGCCGAGGAGCTAACTGAGCCTCAGTGAGAGTTCAGAGCTGCACAGGGAGCTCAGCTGGTCTGCAGCAGGACGGCTCGGTGCCACTACGAAGGAGGCACGGTCTGAAACAAGCCCACGGTTCACCACCAACCACTTCCCCTCTCTAGTGGCACACCCACTGAAACCAACTGTGGTCATTGGCAGCTCTATTTGGAGAAAGGTGGAGTTAACATCAGATGGAGTCCTGGAGCCACAGCAGGTGACCTGGGATCAACCTGGAAACTGTAGGTTAAGGCTGATTGAGTTATTCACGTCGGCGTGATGACACACGATTACGGAAATTGGAAGTCACTAAAATGAATGTGGGGTGGTTGTGTAACTTTGCTACTACAAAGTCAGACTCGGTAGTTTTTTCTCCTCCTCATCTGACCAGTGAGGACTTCGAGGTGGTGTCCAGCGAACGTGGGCTTCATAGACAGGTTGAAAACTTTCTGGGGAAAACCTGGTCTGATGAGGAGATCCATCCCACTTTAGATGGTGCAACTCAAATATCTATAAATATGGCTGAGTTTATTAGAAACACATTTCAGGAGGCCAGGACACAGAGTCGCAGCGTTACACGTGTCTCTGCGGGTTCCTTCGAGCCGTCACCTCAACAAAACTCCCAACGCCCCGTAGCGACAGTCTAAATTAAATAAATAAAAAGTTCACAAAATCTAATATTACTCCAAAACTGAAAATGTTTGACAAATGTGGACTATTGAAGGTCGTCTGAATCTCTGTTAGTAAATGATTTGTTACCACGCAAACAGGTGTAACAGGTGCTGATGTTGACTTGGGATACTTCCTCAGGAAGCTGCTGGCTTCCACATGCTGCACAACGAGCAGTCTCACAACGCTTTGATCCACCTCATACAGGATGGATGACTTCATGTCTGCAGAATCTATCTTTATGGCTGTAGGTGTTTATTCATGATTTCCTTTTTTATATTTATTGGCAATACTTCTTTAAAAACAGCTGGTGATGAGCTGCGACTGAATGAGGTGACACACCTCCCATGTGAAGACCTTGTGCTGTTTAGTCAACTGTGATCCTTTGAATGTATTTCAATGATATACTGAGGCATAAATGGGATTGAATGTGAACAGAAAGGAGGTCCGGTGTACTTACAGGGAGTCCAAGATGGCCTCTGTCCCCCTTGTCACCCTTTTGACCTGTCGCTCCTTTTTCTCCTCGGACGCCGATGCCTGGCTCTCCCTGAGAACGGGTAGAAAACCTCGTCATCCTGACATGCATGGACTGACTGTGATGTCGCCAAAAGATCACCGGAGGCAGCTTCAATGAAATGAGAAGCTGCTCAATAATATTCTATCTTATGGAAAAAAACAACTGACCTTCGGCCCTGAAGATCCTTGAGATCCCTGGATGGAACAAAAACACTGGGATTACTATCCTGTTTCCCACTTGTTGCCATGGCAACTAATGTATTTGACTAGCACATTGAAATAAATGTAGAAGTTACAGTTTTGGAACGTTTGAGCGACTGCATGGTGGGGCTTCTTTTATTAAAGAACTTCATTTTATTTTTTTCAATAGCATTATCATTATTATTATTATTATTATTATTATTATTATTATTATTAGACAAAATGTAATCTCTAAATTTGAAACAAAATTGAAGCATTGAAAAACATTTTGCAAATACTTAATATAAATATGAACAGCAAATTAAATATCATTTCATTATTTTGATATCATACCACCATTGTTAAATGTAGCTTATTAAAATTATAAAATTATCATAAACAGAAACACTGAATTTTTTTCTGCGCATAAAAGAAACTGGAACAAATCAGTGACGTTTTAAAGGGCTGCAAAATACTGCATTCTTCTAAAGTAGCACCTCCACCGCCCCCCCCCCCCCCCGAGACCGATAACATTAATGAAAAACCAATCGTTCAGTTTGTGTTGATTTACCTGAAAAGGGAGTGGAGAGGAGGAAAGGTAAATACATGGAAATGATGGCATCTTTACTTCAGGATAAGTTACATGCTGAAAATTCCACCTGCATCCTCTGTGAATACTTGTCATTGTCACCTTCCTGTATACAGCCTGCATTTAAATATCAGGTGGTGTCTGCAGTTGTCATTATTTTGACTACATTCATTTCTGCATTAAAGGGCCTGCAATCAGCTACTTTCACCTATTTTACCAGAACTGCATGTGCGCAAAGATGGGATTTGATCTACAGCTGTTTCACCAGTGCACCTATTCATGTTCATCTCTACTGAAGTGTCACATAAAACACTTTTGTGGCTGTGCAGGGCCGATAGTCTTAGGAGTTAAATGTGACTCACTGTTGGGCCAACTGGTCCTGGAGGTCCTGGGGGCCCTGGAGGACCAAAGATCTAAAAACAGACACACACAAACCCAAGTTATAGTTTCTAATTCAACGTATTAAAACATGTTGTGTGCTCTGATTTAGCTGATTTATGACACACTCTTACCATTTCTGACCGTCCTCCATCTCCAGGTTCGCCTTTAGGACCCTGTGAAAATATGTGGCAAAGACACAGACACACAACGGTGATGATATATTTCCTTTTCAGGCAATCTATGAAAAACTTTGACACAGCAGTTCGGCTGGATACAACATGTATTGCACTTTCCCCCGTTTGCCCGGTCAGACGCTGCCTCCAGAAAGATGCAGGCTGAGGGGCAACATTGCGTACCGTTGTGCCAGGTAATCCAATAGGGCCAGAGGACCCTGTAGCCCCCTTTTCACCAGTAGGGCCATCTAAACCCTACAGAACATGGAGGGGGAGATAGACATGATAATGGTTGAGGGTTTCACTGATCACTTGATCTTCACTGAGTCAAAGAATTAAAGACCAAAACCAAAAACTCAGCAGCAAGGACTATATACTTCCATCCACTTCTTTCTTGTCAGCATTATTATTATTATTTTTAAACACATGGCTTAATTTGTACTTGCGCCATATGTTTTTACACAATTATTGTAATGTTCTTGAAAAATCTGTTCAATGCTCATTTTATGCCTCGTTGCCAGTGACAACCATAGTCAGAGGAATTCTATTTTTAGGTTTTCCTTCCGTCCATCCACACGAAAGTGAGGCATTGTCTACTGTCGCTCAGCTTTATTGGCCAAGCACGTAAACACATATCAGGCTTCCTTCAGTCTTCACTACAAACTGTACTTTAGATTAATCTGGACAGATATGGATGGAAACTGAAACTTTACTGGTTGGTTGAGGTGGACATACCCAACTGTATATAAAGAGGTCAAAATCAATATTGAAATACTACTTACACGAGTTGTTGATATGATACAGAATGTCATATAATACTATAACAAAGTAGATTTTGTTAAATGGTCTGCACTTGTATAGCCCCTAAATTCATCCTGTACACACACACACACACACACACACACACACACACACACACACACACACACACACACACACACACACACACACACACACACACACACACACACACACACACACACACACACACGTTTTATGGTCAACCACATGTTTACGTATGAAAATCCCAAACTGCTTTCACACCATAAAAACGGAAGACTAAATAAACGTGTTGCCACCGCAAGCCAAGGCCTGGTTGTCTCCAGGAAATATGGACACCTGGTAAGAATCCACTTCAAAAGTGACTACAATTAACAAGTGGTCAAACTTTTCTAATCCCAAGACTCTCAGCCATCACAGACTGACCTGAGACATGTTACTGAAAAACCTCCTGGAGAGTAAAACAGGCTATGACTCATTAAGTTTAGACCACGTCCATACTGCCATCTGGTGGTGTGCGGGAGTACTGCAATATGGACTAACTTTATCATGTCTCTAATGATATTTTTGGATTATTTTATTAGTGAATTAAAGATGTTTTGAAAATCCAACAATGTACCTTATACTTACTGTCTTTGCTGCTTTCCCATTTTGTACCTCTATTTGTAAAATAGATCCATGTGCTATCTGTCACCTGCAGGTTTAGTCGTGGTGAAAGGAATAAGGAATATTTTTTAACTCCAATTAAACAAGTTTTTCAGGAAAGTCAATTCCTCTAACAACACAAGGGAGGAGACAAGGTGAAGTTGACACCTTCCAAACAAGCCTGGCCCATCTCACCAATAAAACTCGATCTCCAACCAAGCGGCTCACTTTCACTTTTCACTTTTATTCTTCTTTGACTCTCTTTTTGAACTTTTTCTTTGAAACTTCTTGAGAGCATTTAACAATTTTTCCACACTGATTTTCTTAATCTCAAACTTTCTAGTTTTGTTATTGTCTTACATTTAACCACACTTTTTATCGTTTTACTCCAAAGCTGAGTAACTTTCAAGCCAAGCGAAGAACCAACACAAATTAATTATTTTCTATATTTGTAATTCAGTCATTCACTTTGAATATTGTATGAAAGCTTGTTTCGCCTGGCCAGCAACCTTTTTAAAGTAATCCATTAAGGACAACTTTAGTCATTTCTCAACCCATCAGAAGCTAAATCAGATTTTGGACATTGGCTGCCTGCTTTTCCAGCAGACACACAGATCCATACAGAATCAGCTGAGTCGGGACACTGCGAGCACACCCCCAACTAGAGTGGCACATTGTGGGAGAAGACCCCAGATGACTTAAAACAGTGTTTACATACTTATTTTGAATTTTATGGTGGCAACACATCTCAAAAACGTTGGGACAGGGTCAACAACAGACCGGAAAAGTGGTGTAAAGCCCAAAAAAACAAAAAACTAAATAAGTTTCCTGGCAACAGATCAGTAACATGATTGGGTATAAAAAGATTATTTCAGAGAGGCAGAGTCTCTCAGCAGTGAAGATGGGGAGAGGTTCACCACTCTGAAAGACTGTTTGGGAAAATAGTTCAACAATCTAAGAATAATGTTCCTCAACGTAAAACTACAAAGAATTAGTGGATTTTATCGTCTACGGTTCATAATATCATTAAAAGATTCAGAGAATCTGGAGAAATCTCTGAACACAAGGGACAAGGCTGGAAACCAATATTGGATGGTGGTGATCTTCGGGCCCTCAGGCAGCACTGCATTAAAAACACACTATTCTGAAGTGGAAATCACTGCATGGGCTCAGGAACACTCATGAAAACCATCGTCTGTGAACACAGTTCATCGCTGCGTCCACAAATGCATATTTAGCGCATTATTAGAATGAAATATATGACAAAGGAGACCCTGAACTGGTGAGCAGCTAAAATTATATCTTCGGCAATAATAGGACCACATTTCACTTTCAAAACTCCAGAAACTGGTCTCCTTAGTTCCCAGACATTTACAAAGTGTTGTTAAAAGAAGAGGTGATGCAACACAGTGGTAAACATGACCCTGTCCCAAGTTTTTAAGATGTGTTGCTGCCATCAAATTTAAAATAAGCATATACTTTATATAAAACCATACAATTTCTCCGTTTCAACATTTGATATGTTGTCTTTGGTCAATCTGCGAAACAATATGGGTTTATGTGATTTGCTAATCATTGCATTGTGTTTTTATCTACATTTTATACAGTGTCCCAACTGTTTTGGAATTGCAGTTGTGTATAATAAACTAAAAAAATAACCAAACATACAGTATATAGCACCATTATAAAAACAATCCATTTTCTTGTAGCTGTACAAAAATGGTGTAGTCAGGGACGCAACACTGCCCAATCTACCTGGTAAACAAACATATTAATGAAAATCATGCTCAAATGTCTATTTAATAGGTCTGAGCTATTAATCAAACACAAATATGAGGGACTAACCGTATTTATGGAAGGCTATTTGGGAGCACATTTGAGATTCATGCCATGATGATTTAAAATTTTCACTCAGTGTCATTTCTAAGTTCTCATCCAAGCTCGGGAGTCTTTAATTAGGTAATAAGAGGGCAATGGGATAAGCCAAAGCCTTCCCTCTGGATAATTACAGATATGAGACTCAGGCTTTGGTTGGGGAACACCAGGCGGTGCTGTGATGTGGTGTGGTTTCTAGTTAAAACAGTCACTCACAGGTGATCCAGATGGACCCATGGCTCCCTTGTCTCCCTTGGGTCCTGAGAAGCCCATGACACCACCCTCTCCTCTGGGACCTTCAGGGCCGGCTGGGCCTGCAGTACCAGGCTCTCCAGGCTTCCCTCTGGGTCCCTTAAAACACATAAGGTCAGTGTTGCCTTAATTAATTGAACACAAATAACTTGGTTAGAACAAACATATTTTTACATCAAATCTAAAATGGGATATTTCAATCATCACTCAAACTTTTACTAGACCTCTGTCACAGTATGAATCATTGAATAACTCAGCTGCCTGGCTGATGGTATGGGGTTACTTATAAAAGCATTACCTTCTCTCCATCCAGTCCTGGAGGACCTGGAAGACCAACTTCTCCCTGAGGACACACCAAGGTTGGATTATCAACTAGGCAAACCAAGCAAGGGCCAAAGAGACCCTCAGGGGGCCACAAGTCATTGTGTTTCACTTGGTTCATAGTAATTTGATTAATCACACAATTGTTCCCAAGTGTTCAGACCAAGGTCAACCCTGAGTGAAAGCAATGAAGGGCTTGTGTTGTTGATGTGTGATGCTTCAGGGACCAGTTAGAAATGAAATATGATACATGGAGTGCAGGTTGAGTAACAGCATTTACACTACCAAGTAATTCCTAAAGAATGCGCCAATGCAGCGCTTTGCAAAAGTTTAACCTGCATTACTTGTATTTATAGTTATTTAAATACCCACAAACAAACCTCAGTAAAACCTGGGGCCAAGTAACCGAGAACTGGGAATTTAGACTAAACAGTGAAACCCCTGATCCCACTGACAAGATTCATCTGAAACTGGGGGAGACTAAATGATGCCATCAACATGTTACAAAAATGTTGGGACAGGGACATATTTACCACTGTTGCATCCTATTTTCTTTTACTTTATTCAAATGAGAACTGAGGACACTAGTTGATGGAGTTTTGAAAAGTGAAATTTTGTCCCTGTAACAGCCTGATATATGATTTCAGCTTCTCTACAGTTCACAGTCTCCTCGGTCGTTTTTATTGTTTCATCGTGCGCCAGTGTTTTTACTGGCAGACGTTTATCAGCGGACTCTTCTACTAGAGAACCATGCTGTTGGAATACGTGCAGAATGTGGTTGGACGTTGTTCTGCTGAAATAAACAAGACCTTCCCTGAAAGAGACGTTGTCTGGATGGCAGCATATGTTGCTCTAAAACCTGAATATATCATTCAGCATTAATGCTTCCTTCCAGATGTTCAAGCTACCCATGCCACGTGCACTAATGCATCCCTGTACCATCACAGATGCTGGCTTTAGAACTGAGCTGATAACAAGCTGGATGGTCCCTCTCCTCTTTAACCTGGAGGATGCAGCATCCATGATTTCCAAACAGAATCTCAGATTGTGATCCATCAGACCTCAGGACAGTCGTCCACTTCACCTCAGTCCATCTTCAATGATCTCGGTCCAGAGAAGGCGGCGGTGTTTCTGATCATGTTTCTATCTGGTTTCTTCTTTGGAGAGTTTTAACATCATTTGTGGACGCAGCGATGAACTGTGTTCACAGACGATGGTTTTCACGAGTGTTCCTGAGCCCATGCAGTGATTTCCACTCCAGAATAGTGTGTTTTTAATGCAGTGCTGCCTGAAGGCCTGAAGATCACCACCATCCAATATTGGTTTCCAGCCTTGTCCCTTGTGTTCAGAGATTTCTCCAGATTCTCTGAATCTTTTAATGATATTATGAACCGTAGACGATGAAATCCACTAATTCTTTGTAGTTTTACGTTGAGGAACATTATTCTTAGATTGTTGAACTATTTTCCAACACAGTCTTTCAGAGTGGTGAACCTCTCCCCATCTTCACTGCTGAGAGACTCTGGGAATGCTCTTTTTTTATATCATGTTACTAACTTGTTTCCAATTAACCTAATTACCTGTGAGATGTTTAATTAGGATTTTTTTTTTTTTTTTTTTTTTTTGGCATAAAACAACATTTTGGTCCTTCGTTACACATGTCCCAACCTTTTTAGAAACATGTTGCTGGCATCAAATTTTTCTTAGATCAATAACATTTTCAGCATTTGATATGCCATTGTTCTATTTTCAATTAAATGCGGGTTTACATGATTTATAAAAATCAACACATTTTGTTTTCCTTTACATTTGACAGTGTCCCAACTCGAGAATGGTAGCTCCTCTTTGAATTCAAGTCTGTTGTAAAATAGTGTGACAACATTACGCATCAATTGTCATTCTAAAATGTCTTCTACCTTGGCACCAAAGTGTCCAGGGGGCCCTGGAGGTCCTGGTAGACCAGGGGGACCCTAGCAAGAAAACAGATGATCTCATTAAATAGAATTAATAGAAGTGCTGTCTTCACACTGGTTGTGATAAACCTTTGGAAGTACTTACCATCAGCGGTATGTTGCGGATATCCTGTAACAAAATATATTCAATGTCAACAATACATTCATTCATTCTTAATTTTCTAAGGAAAGTGCAACTAGTCAACAGTGACATACATTTTCATTGTTTTGGATTTCAGCCTTTCCTGGCTCCCCAGTTGGGCCCGGAGGACCCTATTAAGTGAAAAAGACCATTTGTTAACTTCATAGACAAAATGTTACAAATTGAACTTTTTTTGCTCTATATGTCAATATGTGCAACATGTTGTCATTTTTTCTGCCAGTGAACACATACTCTTGGTCCAGCTGGGCCTTCAGATCCTTCTTCCCCCTAGACGTTAATGACAGTGCAACACTTAGATTGTTCATAAACATTCCCAACTTATTGTATGTCTTTAGAAAGTAGTCTTCTCATTAAATGCTCCTTTTAAATCCCATCATAACGCTGTCACATCTTACCTTGTTTCCCATCTCACCATTGTCACCCTGTAAGAGGAATGTCATGCTGCAACTTCATGGAGCAATAGCTTTTTTTGAGTCTTACTATGTGATTTTTCAGGCATTTCTGTATGAGCAGGTTCCTATCCAATAACCAAAGTGTTTCCCTTTACCTTCGGTCCTATCGGTCCTGGCAGTCCTGATAATCCTGCTTCTCCTTTAATTCCCTGGGCTGCAACGCTCCGCTCTCCCTTCTCCCCCTGTGATACGTACAGAAAGAAGAATTAACCAATGGCACACAACTAACCAGAAAAATGATTCGGAATTGGTATTGATTGTTGCCAGTCTGATATTTTTGGCTTAGTATAAATCATATCTAAATGGTCCAATTTCAATGACAAAAGAAAAAAAAGAAGGGCATTGAAATGGATGTATTTACTAATTAGCAATATAATATTCCAATGAAGGGATACAATGTGCAACGGAAGCAACATTTCAATACCAACGCTGACATTTCAGATGTTAACCAATGAATTATATTCAATACCAGACCATTATCAACCCCGTATACCTATGTGTAGAAATCAGTAAGCCATGACATATATTTTTAGTGGTTCACACAATTGACTGAAGCAACAATGTTTTACATGGAAGGGACATTTTTGAGATTCACAAAAAATCAACATCAAACAGCTGACAAAATGCGATTAGAACATAAATAATTTTGGACAATGGAACACTAGTTCACGACATCCTGACTGACTGTTTTCTTACCAACAACAACAAAATTGGGACGCTGCATGTTTACCACTGACAGATTTTCGGAATCTTTTTATGACATTATGTGTTGTGGATGATGAAAGAAAGGAAGAACTGGGGGATTTCATCATCTTTTATTTCTTTTATGTTGAGGAACAATAGTTTTGAGTTGTTTTCACTATTATTGCGCTGTTTTCCCACACAGTGCTTCACAGAGTGGTGAACTTCTCCCCATCTTCAATGCTGAGAGACTCTGCCTCTCTGAAATCATCTTTTTATACCCAATCATGTTACTGATCTCTTGTCAATTGATTAGTTGTAAAATGTTCCACCAGCTGTTTCTTTTAGCATTCCACAACTTTTCAAGTCTTTTGTTGGCCCTGTCCTAACTTTTTTTTAAACGTGTTGCTGCCATCAAATTCAAAATGAGCACATATTTTTCATGAAACTAAAAATTCTCAGTTTCAACAGTTGATGTATTGTCTTTGGTCGATTTGCAATTAAATATGGGTTTATGTGATTTGCAAAACATTGCATTCTGCTTTTATTCACATCTTACATAGCATCCTGGCTCTTTTGGAAACAGCATTGTACTTTTCCAAAGCTCATAGTCTTCACCAGCAAATTCAGTTTGCTTAGCTGACACAGAAACAGATAAGTTGTCCTGAAGTAAAGATAAGTTCTGTCACAGTTAAAATATGGTCTCTGGCATCGAATGTGAAAGTCTACCTTGATCTTTCTCTGGTCATCCACAGTCTCCTGGTCAGAGACCTTTGACCTCTTTCCAGTGAATGCTAGAAGTGATTCTGGTCCGGTTTTCACAAACAGTTGATACTGTATGTTTCCAGTGTTTATTCCTTCCCTTTTGTTGTGATTTTAACACTTTGGCTATTTGTTCGGACAGTTCAGCCGAGTGAGAGTGATGGGGATGTTTCTGGTGGTCCCTGTTGAGTTAGCGGTGTCTGTCCCAGTCTTACGTAAAGGTGGGAGTCTCATCATCGATGCCTGAGTTGGCCTGGAGTGCCCCCAACTGATATCTGATAGACAATATCCCTGACAAGTAGTTCTTTCCTGTGGAGAAGTGTCCTAACAATGGACAAGTAATGTAGTCTTATGTTAACTGAGCAAACTCAATTCACTGATTAGGACAGGAAGAGCTAAAGAAAGTTGGTGAGCTAGTGAGCGTACTTAAAATCAAATTATTTGGTCAAACACCAGTTCTGTTCACAGAAAAAAATGGTTTCCCATAATCCATTCTTCTTTGATTCAGATTTAGAAAGAATCAAAGAATGCATGAATGGGTGTTAATATACATGACTGACATATGGTATGATGAGGTTTATAAAAAGAGTTTGCAAGCAACCAGGCATTAAGGCAAAGTATTATATCCATCAAGACCAAAGCACTTCCACAAACAATAAATGAAGCACAGCGAGCAGCGGAGGAAGGTAACATGAAACATATTGCAACTTAACTGTAATACAAAATACGAATATGATATATAAAAGACTTTACAGACATCCAGTTAATAGAGGAATAAAAATGACTGACAGACGCACAACCAAACATTAAGGATGTTCGTTCCATCCCAGGCCTACCCTATAGCCCCTCTTGCCAGGGATGCCAGGAGTACCAGGGATGCCAACCTGACCCTTTGCAGCGGAAAAGACACAGTTATGACCGACTGATCTGACAGGGTATGTAAATACTAATACACACACTGGCCCAAATAGACTTTACCTTTAAACCAGGAGCACCTGGGAAACCTGGCTTTCCCTACCATGCCCAAGATGGTGTAAAGGTAAAAGACAGTGAAAAAAGGAAGAAAAGGAAAACAGTTGACATTCAGTGATTTCTTCAAGATATTGAAAACTAGATTCAGACACAGAAAGCAATTATTCATGCACTGACATGGATGTTTTTCTAAACAGACATGCCTGGCCAATGGGCCAAGTGACAATAACGTGTGTTGTCGGTGAGTCAGTCAAATGGCTACAACAACCACAAAGACACAAAACCACCATAAAGAAACACACAACAACCACAAAGAGACACAAAACCAGCATAAAGAAACACAACAACCACAAAGAGACACAAAACCAGCATAAAGAAACAGGCCTGGTTCCTGATGAAGCAAACCACAGCGAGAGGCAGGAATGTGCTGCTGTGTAAGGTACAATATAATGTCTAGTTCAGCCAGAAAGCCACCACTTGACCCCATAACCTAAAACACGTCTGTCTTTCCTGGGATTCTTCTGTTTTTAAGGCCATATCCTAGTGCCTACCCATCATCTGGCCCTCAAATATAATTCATATAATTGTCATCGTTTTAAGTTGAGTGACATTACCCGTTGCCAGATCGTCTACGGAACACAATCTACACTCAATCCAAAGGCTACAATCGATTTCACCCGAAATGTTACTGCAACCTTGTGAGCCGATTCGCCCATTCACACTTCTCCGAGGGAGAGAAACTAACAAAGCTGTTTCATTGCTTCTAACCTTCCCTCCGAGTGATTATTGTACATGTCAATGAAGCCAAAATCGCAGCTCAGCCATTGTCTACGAACTACATGTATTGTGATTTTGTCAGATGACAGCAGTTTGGATGTGGCTTGGAAGTAACGTGTAGTTTTCAACACTATGTTAAAATACCGTAGTTATATGTCAGCATAGCTGGAAGGAGAGGCAGCAGATTTAAAGGGAAAACACTATTTGTCACTACATCGCAATAGTTGATGTCACAAATATTCTAATCAGTGATTTCATTATAAACATCTAGCGACTTTCTATTAAAAGTGGTGGGCAACATATCACTGATGGAATCAGCTGGCCAACTTCACTGTTGTTAAAATAGCAGGTCAGGGTGGCAGCCCACCTAAAAACACCATCTACCTGCTAATTTAAGCAGAACTGGACTGAACAGTTTACTTTCATATGTGCCCACGCCAACGCCAAAAAAGTCCCGTATTTTGAAACCTAAAGGTTTGGCAGGTGTGGATGAGACCTTATGTCACAGAGACAGTTCAGTCCTGCTATTCCCTCCCTGTCATGTCCAGCAGTCGCTTGATGCCTTCAGATGTGCAGCCACGGTGTAAATTAATATAAGAAAACCTGAATTACTTTCTTCCCGTCTGCAACAACTCGGACACTTTTTAATTTGTTGGAAATAAGAATACAACTATTGGAACACTTGTCTTATGTCTCATTGTCATTGTCTACTACTGCTCCTTGTTCCCACAGGGAAAGAAAGACCAAAAGAGCTTTTAAAGGCCTCGCTCAGATATGTCCAAAGCAAAGTCACTCAGGGTTTCAGCACAGTGACAGATGGAAGGAAGTCCTGAGGTGGTGCGTTTGTCTGGGTGCCCGCTGACTGCTGGGAGCTTTGGATTTAAAGAGCTGGAGTCTAGAAAAGTCAGCACCATGCAGATATTAATGGTTATTTGGAAAACCACAAAACCTATGCTTGGACCACTTTGAAGTTGTTCACTGTAGCACGGGGCACCAGCAGCCAGCTTCAGGAGATAATGACCAGAACAGATCTCCCCTGAGTTGATGTAAGCCTCAACCTCCATTTCTAAACACTGTGGGCCTGCAAAATCATTTTCCCTTCATTATTCACGAATAAAAGTCTTTTCAGATTGCCGTTTCCTGTAGAAACCAATGCATTTGAACGGTTTTTTTATTTGATGTTTGAGATACTTAATAGAAAACACACATAGAGTGTGTAGATGACTGACTGCTGCAGCCATGCTGCTGTGATCAGAGGAGAGCTGGTGTAAGTTCAGGTCAGCTGAGACAGCTGGAGTGATGAAGAAGTTCAATAATCGATTTAGAGACAAGGACACTCTGGAGTTATTGACAGACAAGGTTTGATTTTTAGCTCCAGACTTCTGAATCCCTGCAATAATCTAAAATCCCTTCTGGTGTTTATTGAAGCTCATTAATAGCTGTTTTCCCTGAATGTTGAACAAGGTGGAATTATTACTAAAATATGTCTGTTCCTCTGAAATGTGGTATTCAAAGTTTTTTTAATTTTTTTTTTTTATAGGGTATTAACTATAAGCCAAACGTACTCCGAAAATTAGAAGGCTCAATAGTCACAAACAGACCATTGAGGCCCTCCACAGTTAAACAACATAACCAGTGTACATGTGTTCAGTGTTTATAATTCCTGACCTTGAGATTTAATATAACATTGATTATGCTACCAAACTATTACAGTGATAAGGGTGTCCTCATATTGAAACCACAAAGGTTCCAGGTTATTTCTGTTCAAAGACAGAGAGCAGCCCATCACTACATACTTGCATCTTTCCACCAACAGAGAAGTTTAAAGGTCCAACATTTACACTTCTCTGGTGTTTTATTTTCAGTAATTCAATATCCATAAGAAGTTATTTGTGTTGTTTCAGCCCCAAATCCATCTTAATTAAGCAATATTACACGAGAGGGTGTGCTTTAACTTCAGTGATGCTTACGGACCGCCTCACTGTCGTGCCAATAATCACGTTAAAACACACCCTCCAGTGTAATATTGTGATTATACTCACTGGTACGCAGTACTGGCACACTATTTTAATCTTTGGCATACTGGGAGTTCTTCTTGCATACCGGCACTTCTTCCCAGCTGGCGGTACTTTTATTTCCCTCTCCATATGAGATTACTACGTCACCCAGGAGGCGCTGGTAACCTGCAGCCAGTAACTGTAACATCAGTCATAATGAATATCCCCACTGGTCACAGTAAGACTTGCTGGAGCCTTTTTTTTTTAAAGGTAACTTTGGTGGATATCATCACTATTTAATTATTCATCAACACATTCGTAGCGAACTCATTTCCTCCCTGTGTGTCTCTTTCAGCCTCTGCTTGAAGAGATACTGATGAAACAGCATTCAAAGAGCCTAACCTTTGACCCTTAACCCCGGGAGACACGGGTGCCATTTCTAGAAGTAGGAGAACATCTTATGTATCATAAACATTGTTGTTAATTATCCCAAAAATGCCTAGTGGTACTGAATTTATGCTCCATCAAATATTCAATTAGATGATAATTATAGCGTCGATGGGATTAACCAATGGCGAGGCTCCTTACAGGCTGCAGCACATCCAAATCAGATCTCACCTGGAAAGACAACCTATCTATCCATCAACGATGATTTACTCTGCTGACTGAACATTACATTCTTTCAACAAAACAAAGCAAAAAACTTCACAGTTACAAAATCTCAAAAGACAGAATGCAACACTGAGTGAAGGCAAATCTAAGACACGGACACGCCAACAAATAATACTCAGTACAATATATGAAGTATTTAAGTTGTCTGAGCATGTCTGTTTGGTTTATCATCTCTTTGATGCTGTGGTGACTGTTAGAGCTGTGTATGTGTCAACAACTGTCAACAACGGTTGACTGAAAGCAAATAAAAATAATCTAAATAAAATGTAATAATAAAAAGGCTTGTCCTCTATTTGCTATGTAATCTTGCTGGGAAAGAATCACTTCATGGTCAAAAAGGACAGGATGAATGATAACAGAGACCAACAATCCTTTTCAGTTGACCTATCCGATGCAATGCTGCATTCAGCCCTTCCACCCGGGCTGCTACTTACTCTACTTTACAGGAAAACATTTTCAAATCTCACACTGACCAGGTCATGATAGAGAAAAACTCTCCCAACTGTTTCTTATCCATAGAGCTTAAGGTTGTTCATTTTGGCCTTACAGTTGTAGATTTTAAGAAATCCTCTCAGTTAGTTTAATGTTTATGTTTTTTTCCTAAACCTTTGAGTGAATCATGAAACACTTCAGTTCAACATAAAAATGGTTGAAAGTGGAATACCTGAGGGCCACCAAGACCTGGTGGGCCAGCATCACCTGGATCCCCCTGGAGAGACATAAAGAGACAAAGATTGATTCAACGCTCATTCACAGAAAGGTTATTAACAGCAAACAAATTGTACATGGGCACAACACAAGCCAATAACCAGCAAAGTATATTTTTATTGTAAAATACCAGCATACAGATCAACTTTTACCTCTGAAAACAATTAGATTGTATTTTTATTTGTCAAAGCAAAACAAGAACAACAAATAAAATGCAAATTCCTTCTGTTTCTGCACTCTGACCAGGAACTAGAAAGCACATCATGTATAAAAGTAAAAGTCCCCTCTAACTGGGGAAATAGTTAGTTTCCCAATGATAAATCAGTCAGTTGCTCAATGGAAAATGTGTCCAGTAGATTGTACTACAACCTATTTCCCAGTCAGTATAACCAAATCCTGTAATCTACTGTTAATCTGTTTCAAAAGTGAAATACAGAAGGGAGATCACCTTTTGTCCTGGTATACCTGGCTCCCCCTGGAGAGATAAAACAAAGAGTGTTCATACAAAGTGGAGCAGATACAGTACATAAAACAGAACAGCAAACGCGAGAAGTTTGATTTGAGGGTTTCAAAGTCCTGTTTTCCATCCTGATGCTTCTCTGACGGTGCTGCAGCCCACTGAGCGATTCCTCCACGTGCTACGGATCATTACAGAAAGAATAACTTTCTGCTATGACATTCAGCTTGTTTTCCTCAGTGAGAGCCACTTAAGGTACTCTGTAGTTTCCTCTGACCTCACAATCAGCATTCCTCGTTTTAAATAATCCATGACAATGAATGCATCATGTGGAGATCTGCTCCAAAGGAAACAGACGTGGAGGTTTTCTTCTGTGTAGGTGGGGTTGGTCTAAACTTCAGAGGCCGAGGGAAAACATCGACTTGATCTTTCATGTGGATTGTTTTTAATATATTTATGTGTAATAACTCTAAAGTCATCATGAGAGGCCACAGTGACGCTAATCAAGCTTTTTTTCAAGATTGAAATTGTCCGGTTTTGACAAAGAGAGAATGTTTTTTTTTTTACCTTCAGTCCTGGTAAAAGCTGCAGAAGTAATCAAGAAAAAAAGAAAGAAAAAAAAACACAAGATTGATATTACACCAACAAACTTTTACTAATAAGAAGGATCTGGAGAAATAAAGGAGGAGTCATTGAACAATGCTTACTCTCGGGTCTTTTCCTGGTTTTCCCGGCTCCCCTGGCTTGCCCTGTATGAACAGAATAAAAATGATTTACCATGCAAACATATTTATAATATCAGTTCCATGATGCCATTTGAATTTGCAAAAAGTGCCTTTTGAGAAAGTAAAATAATAAAGTCTCAATATTTTCCCCATTAAGTACATTTTAGAAACTGTATAGCATCAGTGATTAAGAGCAATGTGCTCGAAACGTATGATGTTGTGGTGTTAATAAATAAACTGATATTGTGAATAAATAAACTGATATAATGGTGCTAATAAATAAACTGATGTTGTGTGTTAATAAATAAACTGATATTGTTCATAAATAAATTATTATAATGGGGTTAATAAATAAACTGATGTTGTCAATAAATAAATGGATGGTGTTAATAAATACATTGATGTGTGTTTATAAATAAACTGATGTTGTTGTTGTGGTGTTTATAAATAAACAGATGTTGTGGTGTTAATAAATGAACTGATGTTGTGGTGTTAATAAATAAACGGATGTTGTGGTGTTAATAAATAAACGGATGTTGTGGTGTTAATAAATAAACTGATGCTGTGATGTTAATAAATAAATGGATGTCGTGGTGTTAATAAACGAGTTGCATCGTTGCCTAAGCTGTCGTGCATGAATTGTCCGAACCGTTGGTGTGTAAATGTGACAGGTTCATACTCTGTGTCCTTGCACAGCTGTGGGTAGATTACTAAACCAGATGAGGAGGAGGATTATAACTCCTTTGTATGCAATTTAATTGCAACTAATTTGTAGTTAACCGGAGTTCCCATTTATAGCGTATGACTGAGAGTGACTACAGCATCATGATCTGCATCAGCTGCTGATTCACATCCAATTCAATAGACAAGAGTCAGCTTCATTTGTTATATGATTACTGATTTGAAGGGTTGCATTCAGAACATTTAGTTTGAATTATTTATGTAATAGGTACGACATACACCGAACCCATCTGCAGGGTTTTAGATAGGTCTGCTCATGTGCAGTCTCGGGCTCATGTTTTGGGTTATTCAGTAGAAAATAGGCCTAAATAAAAATCAAATCTTCTGTGGTGTCATTACACATTCCTGCAAAGGGAAAACGCACTTTAGTCAGCCACCTAATATGGAATACATTACTATGGTAGAATATTTACAGCTTTAGCTTTTAGCATCGAGGCTTTGACTTCATTGCTGCCTACAAGGACATATCAAGATTAATTAAGCTCAACGATACCAGCTTACCCCAAAATGGGAAGCAAGTTTCAGGTCGTGTACAGGTCGATGCTCGTATCGGGTTCCAAACCTTTTCCTCACACACCTTTCTGACGTCCGATGGTGGGTGTGTTTGTCACCCAGCAATAACTTTCTAAAAACTCACCATCCAACACTAACACACACTTTACACTGTGATTGGCCAGCTGTGCAGAAGTGAGAGAGCACTGAGTGAACAATTAAAATCATGTTCCTAAGTATTCAGTAAAAGTCAATGAGCTTGTGGCTGAGAGCAGATTGCTTGGTTAGTTGGAAGTTATAGAAACACAGGAGCACACTGAATGATTCAGTTGACTGTGTTTGAGTCTCTGTCCAGGCCAACTAAAACTCAGGTTAAACATGATGAGGACTCACTGGCGGGCCACTGTCTCCATCCAGGCCTGCAGTCCCTGAGGGTCCGGGGAGTCCTGGAGGTCCAGGGGGTCCCTGCGCTCCAGGCTCGCCCTGCTGAGAGACCTTGAGTTACAACCTGTTACCACACTGGCCATGCCAACACAATCTCACACTGCACAGCAAGAATAAAGCAGGCAGGAAGTTGATGGGGTGGAGATGCAGAGAGGAAGGTCAGGTTGTAAGAAAGGCAAATCATGTTTGAGCGCTAACATCCATTTTTGACCTTCTAATCTCAAAGTTTACTCACTACCTTTCCCAGAGCGCTCAACATTTCCATGACTTTCAGGGAATTTGCTGAGGTGGTGGGACGAGATCAGGAACCTTTGTGACCTGGTCTCACCAAATACAGGGTCAATTAATATGACATCGAAACTGCTCTCAGCGTCAGTCAGCAATGGCACAATCCCAGAGCAGATGTTTGTTTGGAGGACTGACTCCTTCCAATCAGTGCTCTAACCATTTATAGTCTTTGAACAGAGATGTTGATGTTATGAACTTTTGATCACATTATGATACCTGAGCAAGTTCCATCTGCTGAAAAAGGGCGCTGGAGCTCCAGGGAAAGATTGTCAGGGCACTTTTGTTTTGAAAGTTTTGCAATCTATGTGGTTATAATAGTGTTTCTTCTCATTGGCCACCGCTGCTTGAAGAGCAGGAGGGTGGGGGAGAAGGCTTTGGATGGTGTGCTCTCCGGCAGTTAATATTTGCCTTTTTTATCTTTTACTGTAACTTTCCCCAACTCTGACCGAAACCACGTTCTTTAGTTGTCTTACCTCATTATAGGTTATTTGCCATAACCATACTGTGTAATATTGGCCATGCAGATGTTGTAGAAAGCCCAATTTTTTTTTTATAAAGATTGTTCTTAGACCTATGTCCACATATCTCAGCATCTGTTTCTTCAATTTTAACAATACTTCAATATTAAAGAAAAATGTATGCTAAATATTTTATATGTTTTCCTGCTTTATGCTTTGTAGTGAATGTAACCTGAATATGACCCTGAATGTTTCTATTAAAGCTGAATTACTAAAGTAATATGATGCACATAAATGTAATTTGAAGGGGGAATGCTGCATGGAGATGAATTGTATTGTAAATTACATTTTTGTTTTATTTTTAGCAGCACTGTAGGATTTTCTTACCTTAAGAAAATAATATTTTTCATTCATCTTAATTATTTATCGATGGAGAGAATGAAGGGGAAGTGAAGGAATAACTATTTATTAATTGTACTTTGCATGCATTTGAATTGTTTGTCTGTTCTTGTCATTGGTAACCCACTTAAAAAGTACAATTCCTTTTTTAATTAAGATTTAGGTTTTACTTTAAGCTTTATAAAAACATAGTTATAATTTGTTTTGCCTGAAACCAGGTAAAAGATTAATTATTGCGTTTGATATAGTGACAGAAAAGACCTTTAGGTGTGAATATGACCAAACATTTAGAAGCAGTCGCAGGCAAAAGTTGGTTAATTGCAGCGTGATGTCAGAAGAGTTGGGGAGGTTCTGGCGACGAATGACGGCGGCTGGTTTCCATGCAGCTGGCAGAGAGGAGGAGGCCAGCAGGGGGCACAGATGATTGTACCTTGAGGCGTTTTAAGATTAGAGGGCTTATTGAGGGCATGTTGCGCACGGTGATGGGCAACATCTGGCAGAGGGGGTCGCAAAGCATAGGTGGCCAGCGGTGCAAAAAGGTCACGGGGCAAAGGTCACCAGGAGGTCATAGAAAAGAAACGAGATAGAACCAGAAGAACAAAGGAAGAAGGGGGAGGGATTTGGAGGAAAAAAAGAGAAATAGCACGTGAGAGTGAAAAGCAAGAAAAAGGAGCGAAAAAAGGAAACAATATTGAAAACAGAAAAGATAAAAAGAGGCACCAGCACAGCAAACTTTGGGCTTGGAGTAGCACTGGGGGTGGTTGATGTACTGGGATGCTCTTTAGCTTCAAAATCATTTTTAGTAAATTTCTTCGATGCTCTCAGAATGTGTTTATTGCAAAGCATCAGGCATCAATGTCCCCATTAACAGCAGCACCAGGCCCCGAGGTTGCAGAGGAAGTGGGCGAAGTCTGCAGTAAAGATGAAGTGCACGTCCAAACTTACTGTGGCCAACTGTCCGACACAGGACTGTACAATACGCCGCTTCTGTTGGAATCACCAGCACCATCAGACAGGACTTTAGGATCAGTAACTAGAACTACGTTTCCCCTCCGACACCAGTTCAACCAGCTGCACGCAGCTTGCTTACTTTTTACACAGTGTACATATTTCCACATTTTTATGAAGCAGCATAGTTTAAAGTAGAGACTGCTTTTACATTAAATCCAAAAGAGGTATTCACACTCCTTCCTGCTTACCTATGTCTAACATCTCTTTTTATTCTGTGATCAGTCAGTGATTGTAAGTCGATCAGTTGAGAGTCAAAAACACATTATTATAGAAAAATATACAGCATGTTATCAGTGTGGTAAATATAAGGAGGACTATTAATATTGTAAAAGTAGAAAAGTCTGCTGCTTTGCCTCTCACTATCTCCAGGTATCCACAACTTGAAACATACGTAAGTTTGAATGTATTAAAGTCAAGGGCTGGCAATATTAAAGTAAAATAATCAAATCAGAAAAAAAAAATCATTATCCATTTCTGTTTATGTTCGTTTAAAAGATGAAGAGCGGAGGCCTGAGAAGAGCCTTTGCTCGACGGCACGGCTCTTTGCGGCATGACTTGATGAGACCTCCCACCGAGTTATCTGCCACAAAGCTGAAACTTCAGAGCCTGACTGGAGTTTTCAGAGGAACATCCTGCACAAAACGGCCCTGCATACCAGGAAGTGGTCATTTCATTCAGCGCTCGTCATGAGCCATTAAAACAAATCATATTTTAGATATTTCAAGTTAAGAGCTAGAGTCAGGATGTTATTAGTCCAGCTTAAAGCATAAAGACTGGCACTAGCTGCTGATCTTACTGACTTTGTTCAGAAAGGGGACCTCTCTCTTAAAACTGAGCATTTTACTTCCACCAACAGAAACCCTCTAATCCCCACGGGTGTCAGTAAAGGACGAGGCCTCGAATGTGAGCAGACTGGGAGTCGACCTCCCATACAGACAGCTACGCATTCAACAGGCGTACAGCTCTTTAGAGGGGTGTGTGTGTGTGTGTGTGTGTGGGGGGGGGGGGTGCGGATGCGGGGGGGGGGGGGTTGACTACCCTGCAGACTAAAAACATCAAACTCCAAATTAACTGAAAGGTTGAATTTTGCTGAAAATGAATTCCAAAGGGAACTCTTATTCTTGGCTCTTATCACGTTGGACTGAACGCTCCAGCCGGCTGACAGGAAGCCTTGTTTTCTTTTAAACAGCCAAATCCCAGAAACGCCGACCTTCAGAACAGCAGAGCTCCACATGAATTGGTGTTTTTTTCTATTTTAACAGTAATGAGAGAGATGTAGTTCCACAATAAAGTTCCTTACCCGGTGTGTGTAGTCTCCACATATACCCTGGAGAGAACAGAGAAAAGTCCAATCAGAAATAGGTTCTACTTTCACATTAGTTTGTTATAATCAGTATAAAATCAGAGGGGACGTCCACAGATGTTAAAAATGAAAGTCTGTTTACTCTTCATGGTAAGTGCGTCTCCAAAGGAGCTTTCAGGCTGCGCTCACAGATTCAGATTTATATCACAAAGTCTGGGACACAAACTGGAAGCAGTTTGAAACACTTTGATGTTCAGTGTCTTAAGGCAAAATGCAGCCTTGAGCCTTTTAGCGTATGTTAGGAACGAAAGTCCGAACATCCCAACCTTTAACTAAATGATTCTATCGCCTCAGAAGTCCTGAGAAGCGTTTGGTCTGAAAACGCTTATAAAGTGTGTCACTATTGCCAAACTACTAGAAACCATGTCTCACCTTCTCGCCTTTGGGTCCCGGTTCCCCCTGAACAGTGACGGAACAGAAGAAGTTAGTGGTTGTATAGTTAGTTAGCAGGATATCATCTGATATTTCAGAAATCAAACACTTACTGGGATTCCTTTAACACCACGATGTCCCTGAAAGACAACAGCAACACAGAGATTGAGACATCGATCAGCAGTTTACAACAAGACTCAACTTTACTGGAAATAAATGAACATGAGAGAGAGGAAGAAACTCGTTCTGAATCCAAGGAAGGGAATGAACAGAGGCAGGAGTCTGTTGTAGTCACTCGTTAGGGAGGAAGGCTCTGAGTCTGACTTCTCTTCTTTAAGTAGATGGGTTGATGAATGATCTCAGGGAGATGACCCACTACGACACATCCAGCCCCCCCCCACCCCCCCCCCACACACACACACACTAATCCCACAAGCTCAGCAGCCGCACAGAGAAAAAAACACATTTATTCATTTACTAGACGGCACCTCAAAGCCTTCTGTTATTCCTCTCTGACATTCATCAGGAAGGATGGAGCCATTAATCCATGTTGAGCTTTACTCATGCAGCATTTAATAATACTCATAAACTTTATGTTTGCAGTGTTTGTACTTGGTCATTCTGTCATTGATTTCACTTGAACTGGACGGAGTGATCACAACATGATGGATTGAATCCTCTGATGAAGACTAGTGCTCTTCACCCCGTGGTGTGTATATGGGTGTGATGAACAGCTGAGCATCTGGTCTCTGATCTACACCCGGTAGGTCTGTCAGCCCCATCACTGCACAGGAACAATGATATGCAACAACTTTACTAAACTTCACAATATATCCAGTAACACGGTCTCTTTTATGTGAAATGAAAACCTTTTATTTTGAACCATACATGTGCAGGGCATCTACGGTATAGTTAAGGATACAGAGCGTTTATTATAAATATGACTTACTTTTGGTTCAGAAGAAAGATTCAATTCAACCAAAAGGTCTTTGACAAAACACAGACTCCAGTCTTTCACACAAACAACATGCCTTCCACACCTTAAATTAACGAACATAAGGACACACTTCTACCTGCAGTGAAACTGAACACTAAACCTGTAGAAAATGGAAATCCACCGCTTGCATTGGCTGTGTAACAGCTGAGTCAGTCAGTGAGTCATCTTCACCCAGTTTAAAAAGCTAGTTCTGCATTATCAACAGTGATTTATATTGTATGTCTAATAAAGAATCAAATGATCTGAGAACATAGAACATGTTGAAGACGCTCCGTGTTCCTCTGAAGAAGCAGACTAAAATCCCTTCATGCCCATTTCACTTCCTTTTATCAACGAACCCTGACTGAAGCTCACTGCCTCTCTGGCGGGACCTTTCTACCACTGTTGGTGTGTTACTGTGTCGGTGTAAAGTTCATGTAAGATTGCCAAAATAATATCTAAAGGTCAAAATGAGTGATTCACAGCAGTAAACGTATAATGTAATCATGTAATAATAAACTATGTTTATGAGAAATGAAAGGAATGCTTACGATGTCTCCCTTCAGTCCGTTGAGCCCCTGTGTGAACAATAAAACAATGAGAGCAGGTATTAAATAAAAAGAGTGAAAACTAATTATAAATGAGCAGAACATCTCTCCACTTTCAGATATAGAAAGAAGAGAAGGACACTAAAACAGGCTCAGTGGCTACAACTAGAAAAAGACTAAATAAATGATGACAACCAAAATAGAACATATATACGTGGTCACTGTTGGACAGATGAGGGTGAGACAGACATGCACCTCCTCCCACAATATCAAATATTCAAAGAAACAAGGTACATTTATTCTAATTACAACTCTGTTGTTTCAGATTTCAGACAACTGAATGAGCTTTAAAACTTGACTTTAAACTTTAACTCAACTGTAAAAGTCCTCTTAAGAGAAGACATGCTACAATCAGACACACACACACACACACACACACGCACGCACGCACGCACGCACTCACACACACACACACACACACACACACACGCACACACACACACACACACACACACACACACACACACACACACACTCACACTCTCACACACACACACACACACACACACACACACACACACACACACACACACACACACGCACACACACACACACACACACACACACACACACGCACACGCACGCACGCACGCACACACACACACACACACACACGCACGCACACACACACACACACACACACACACACACACACACACACACACACACACACACACACACACACACACACACACACACACACACACACACACACACACACACACACACACACACACACACACACACACACAATGCAAAAATAAATATATAACTCTTCAGCAACACTGTTCTTGAAACTTTCTTGTAAATAAATCCTTTAATTTAAATTGAGAATTGAATTAAATTTATTAAACAAATCAAAATAGAATAGAAATAGAAACACTTCCACTTATTTCTTTGGAAAACTGTTGAGACAGATTCACAGCATTTTAAAATCCACCCTATAACAGTAAGGACATTAATAGAGTGTTTTTCCACTACAGATGAAATCCGTCCAGTTTAATTATGAGCTGTGATCTGAGCGCTGAAAGAGAATTCAGTTCCTCCCTTATTTCACTTTCTGACAGGAACTTGGGGAAACTCACCGGCTTGCCATCCAACCCGATCGGACCCTGGGAGAAAAGAGGAGAAGGAGATGTTTGAGTGCACAACTGGAAAACAAATGTTCACTACAAACAGCTGGCCCATTACAACATCAGTTAAAAAACTAGCTTGGAAATAATCATGGTAAAAACATGCAAAGGTGGTTGAGAAATTCAATAATCTCGGTAAAAATAAAAAAGAGTTGCTGGTATCTCTGATTGAGGATTATGAAGATTATTATACTGCGTATCACCGGCCTCACATTGAACTCATACATTTATTTACAGCACAAAAACATTTCTTAAGTAGAATTCATGCTTCGTGGTGATACGTTTTCACCAACCGCTCAAGTTGAGAGTTTAAATCCATCCGTTGCGATAAAGAAACTAGAAACTGTAAAAGCCGGATGCTTCACACATCTTCATCATAGAAGAGCTACACAGTCAGCATCTCACATCAACATGAAACCACGTCAATAATATCCGAGTCATGGTGTTCAGTAATGGACAGAAAAGTCCATCCTTTTTTTTTCCATTTAGATATTTGGGTGAGATGTTTTCATAATTAACAAATTAGATTAGACTTTATTAATCCCACAGTTGACTGCTGGGTTAGAGGTCCGAGTTACCAACAAACTCTCATCAGTACCTTCTTCAGTCCAAGTGAATGTTCAAGATATTCCCTCAGGAGGTTCCTAAGACATCGCATGCATACACCAGTGATACACCTGAGGTCAATGTGACCTTGACTGTTGACCTCTGGTCTGGATTTTTTTTATTTTTTTTATTTTTTTATTACTTCTCACCATTAATACCAACAGCACTCCGCTTCTCAATGAATCTGAATTAATCTCTAGCTGGTACCTGACTCTCATTAACAATCAGTCTGACAGACAGCATGCTCTGGACTTACTGGAAACCCTGGAAATCCTCTTGTACCAGGTTGTCCCTGAAGAGAGATGGAAAAACAATGAGCGTGTTTGGAGAATAAATTCAGTCTGACTGAATGAGTTCTGTGCACAGAAGTTCTGATGCTGAAATAAAACACTGTTAAGGGAAAAAAAAAAAAGTGTCCTGATCCAATAAAAATGGACGACGAGGGAATGAGCTCAATGACTGTACAGGATGTCAGTAAGAATTAGGCTGAATGGGGTCTGTTGGACTTGTTCAACACATTTAATATCATCAGGAAAAGGGCTGAAGGGACAATTAAGATGGAGAGAAGACGGACCTCTACACAGAAAAACATGAATGTGACTAATGAAACAGCTTTTATGGAAGCAAAGATGGTTCCACTGAGCTTTGAAAGATTTCTGTCTTGGAACAACAAAACGTGGCTGTTTAGGTTTCATCATTTATTAAATAAACGTCGTGAAAAAACTTCAACATTTTGTTGAGAGTTCTGAAAAAATAGTTTAAAAATGTAATTAGCCATTGGAAGATGAGGTTGGAACTGATGTTCCTTTTCTTCGGGTCAAGTATTAAATATAATGCTCAAATTTGAAATGAACGTGACACCATTGGATGTGGTTGAAAGCCTTGGGAAGGTCAGGAAGAGCTCAAGGTCAAAAATCACCTTTTTTCACCTTGTAAAGCTTTAAAATCACACATGTAAAATGATGATTCAAATCCTAAAAACTCACTTGTGTTCATCAAAATAAAAAATAAAAATTCAAAGAAAAACATCCTTCAATGCCTAAAAGTAGCTCAGAAGTAACTCTTCACCTTTGCACCACTGTTGAATTCATTTATGAACCACATCTGAGGACTTATTTTAAGGTCATGAATGTTGTCTTTAACGTCAGTCTCTCTCGCTGACTGACTCGTTCTCCAAGTTGATTGACCGTGAAGGAGCAGTGGTCCTGTACAGTAGATAGTAATACCTCTAACGGATGATAGATATGTGCTCCACCACATCGGTGAGCTACTTTTTTAAAGGTATAATATGAAACTTATGAGGCCACATTGTCCAGATGACACCCGAACAGAAGAAGGAAAAGAAACATGCCTTCCCGAGAACTTCAGTTGTAAATGATTCTGGCCCGGATGACTAACACAGTCTCCAGTTGGACCCGAGTGGGACGACCTGATCCAACTGTCTCTCGCTTCCTTGTAAAACAAGCAGGACTAATGATCCAATTTATGGACTCTTTTCAGCTCCAATCCTCTTTTGCAACAGTTCTGTTTCCATACGTCTGTAATCACACTATTACTGCATGAAGCTGGTCAGGCTGGGCTTCCTTAAACCCGAGTCCAGTGTCCCACAAGCCTCGTTCAAGTTTCTCCAATTGTATTTCAGCAGTTTAATTACAGAACTGAACAGACTGAGGGTGTCTACAAAGTTCACGCTTCATTTATTGGTCAGCAGCCAGGATTCAAGATTAGAGGTTCATTAAGTTTAAGGAGAAGTGAAGCACTTACAGGAGGTCCTCTTGGTCCAATGATTGACAGACCTGGCTCACCTGGTGCTCCCTGGACAAACGGAGAGACAGGAACAAAACAAAAGATGAGATGGAGTTGGATTCCTTCCTGTTCCTGTCAGCACCAGAGATATCATGACAACACGTCAGCACATTGATGCCTTCCTATCCACTTTCTCATAATGTACAGACTGATTCTTAATGTCCTGGAAAGTAAAGCAGGTGTCACACTTAACTGGTGGTGCAGGAAGCTGTGACCATTTAAGGGGTTAGTGGGTGAACATCTGATGCTAATGAGCTAATTACTAAATGCTAACCAGCCAGGAATGAATGCTCTTCTATCACGATGTCTCCGAGCTCTTGGAGCTTGTAACGGACATAAAGTCAGCAGTTTAAAGTTTATAGTCCAGCAGAGCAGGGTTAAAGAAAGTGGGACATATTTCATAGGCTTCCTCTGTTTTCTGTTCAAGACTATTTGCTATTGATGAACTAGATTCACACGTCAACTAAAGTTTAGCTGAAGCCAAAAGGTTTGCATGGATTTGAATAGTTCATGAGCAAAAACAGATGTCTGATCATTTTGTGTAACATCCACAAACCGAATGTTCGGCAAAGTGCTAGAAATGTAAAGAAAAACTGCCCTTAATTAGCAAATATTACATTTATAAGGTCAGGCCTTACAACATGTCAGAGACACAATCTCTGAGATCCCAGCTGTCTCATCTGAAGACCAAAAGTCACCGTTGAGCCGATTTTGAGATGAAACATTTCAGCTTCCTTGAATTTTCTTGCACTAAACTAGAAATAAAATTATTTTTCAGCACTGTATTCTAGACTGAATTTGGAAAAAATAGAATTACGAAGTTATTACGACTCCAAACACCTGACGAACCGTCTTTACATTCAGATGTGGGAACTTTTCCCTCATTGTGTTAATGCACTTAAACGCCTCATGACGTAACGACCTTTCAGACTGGACACGATGTTTAATCAACAGATCGACTGGTTCAGTTCAACAATACCGTTTTTATTTTCTGCTGTATAACACAAGCTTGCAATGACTTTCCAACAGGCAACAAAAGGGTTTGTTACACACCACATACAGTATTCAGGACGTTGTAAATTCTATTCAATTCTTTTCCAGAATTTGGTTTTACATTTATAAAATCACCTTTTATTTTGTTAATTTTAAATAACAGTCAAACTGGACCTAATACCAAGATGCTACTTCATTAGCGGTGCGACCCAAACGCTGAGCAGTGCTGCAGTAGAAACGGTGGACTGCCTCTGGACTCCTGCCTCACTAAAAACTAGTTGTAGTTTATTTGAAGTGTGTGTGAAGCCTTTCTGACCCTCTCAGCCCAACGACACAAACTACCGGCACATCGAGGCTTTCCAGCTCTCCCTGATTAGTTTCACTCCTCCTGAGAGGAAATCCGAGGACATGGTCATAATCATCCATCGAGGACATGGTCATAATCATCCATCGAGGACATGGTCATAATCATCCATCGAGGACATGGTCATAATCATCCATCGAGGACATGGTCATAATCATCCATCGAGGACAGTGTTTTGTTTCTTCTTCTCCCCTTGTTGGTGTCAGATGTATCATCACTCAGGGGTAAGAAAGCAGATAATGATGGAACATGATGGATCGTGACATGTGAGGCAGTTTTCAGTTCCTTCATTGGTTTTGTAGTTTTAGTAAACGTGAGGAAGTACAGATGCACTTGTGCGCAGATTGAAATACAGTGAACCCTCGTTTTTCGCGAGGGTTACGTTCCAAATAGAAACCGTGATAGGCAAAATCCGTGAAGTAGTAACCTTTATTTTACAATTGAAATAGATAGAACTGGACATTAAATATATCTACGTTACATATAGTCGTAATGTGATTTCAATGCACGAAGCAGCGAGACCATGAAAGGTGAACCGCGTTATAGCGAGGGTTCACTGTACTTTGGTTACGAGAGGTAAAGGTCATAAAATAACTTTAGAGTCTCAACTCCAAGCAGGACCCTCGCAAAGAAAATACGAAACAACTGCTGTGGGATCACCTGCAGTCAATACTATGTAGGTCTCATTTCCTTCCAAATTAAAACATCTCAAGTCCATAAAGAATTCAACGCTGTTTTTTTTTCTCAACACATCCATCATGTGTCTGTTTTTCCTCTCAGTCGGCTCCGTTCGCCCCAAACAGCTCAAAACTCCCATAAACCCACAGAAGCCATTTGTTTGACGTGTGCTGTGTTGTTCTCTCTGTCTTCCTTCCAACAGATGATTTAACCACAGGTCCTGATCACAATCTATTATATTATAATTAATAATATCATTTATAAGTATATTATAATAGATTGCCTGCCTAGAAAGATAAAGGCCAATAGATGATTTTGGATGTGGATGTGTAGAGCGATCACTGTTGTGTGCTTCTGAGCTTCCTGTTGTGGTGGTCAGGGAACTATTTCTGTTCTCTCAAGTCCGTCTGAGGCTGAAAGTACTTTTGCGTTGGCAGACAGACATTAAATACCACATTTGTTTCTGTGGTATGACTTCTGGTGCGACACGTCATGAATCACATTGATGAGAACAAAACAGAAACTCTCCTTTGGCTTCGATGCAGGTAATAGATTGAGACATTATGATTGCTTTTGCAAATGTGGAGGGTCAGTTATGAAGAGGGTTCAAATCCAGCATACGATATTTACAACATGTTGAGGTGAAAAGGGAGACATGAAGCAGACAGAAACTCACAGCTTGGTTTTGTCAATGAAATAATGTGACTGCAGAGTTAAGAAGTTGCGATAACTACACAAACCAGTAAAAACACTTTTAAGGGCGGCTGTTGTTCCAAAGATCAATTTTTTTTTTTTTTAGTTTATCTGAATCCGTTCCACAAACATTCAGAAAATATGAGAGGAAACTTGAAGGCGTGTGCTGTGGGATTCTGTCGGTGGACCAAGAGAGTGAACAAGACATCACACACTGCAACGAACGGACTATTAATCCGTCTTTCTTTCTTTTTAATTCAATCATTTGTCATGAACTGGAGGAGCTCATGATGTGGAACAGGTCACCGCTGCACTTTGGTGCTCCTCATAAAACATTCAAAACATTTCACTCAGTCAAATCTTCACCTCGACCTCATGAATATGCACAAGAACAAAGTCGAGATTAAAACGAGTATAAAATAGTATAAATAGTGATCAAAACCTCCACCAGATATCTTAAATTTTCCTTTGGAGCCTCGATGTGTAAAACTCAATGGACATCTATTTATCTTCACTGATGAACCGACTGACACTCAGCAAACTGCAACAGAAATCACACACTTCACATTACACTGATGTTACACTGAGGGAAAGCACTTTTGATTTTTATGTTCCTGCACTGTTGACACTGGCAGATTTATAACATGTTTACCATCTCTGTTGACACACGTTTACAGTTCATGAAGCCAAGCCGGAGAAACCGGAGCCTCCAGTAAAATTCATCTCACATGTTACGTTCACCTGGAGGCCAATATCAGTCTTGTTCTCATATTTATGACAATTTTAACATGACAGACAACCAGGATTTAACTCCTGTCAATGCAGCAGTAACAACATTTATGTATCACAACAGAACTCGATTCACTCCTGCTTCTCTTGGAGAATCTGCTCACGTCCTCTCCAGGGGCCTATAAATGTCTCCCACTTTCTTTTGGGAGTCTTAAATTTGAACTTTCAGATGCTTATGAGACAAATCGATCCTATTTTGTTTCCCAGTGTACAGAATGAAGGTAATCCAACCAGGGTGGGAAACCATTTACAGAATTTGACCCTCGCGCTGTTTAAAAGTACAGACCCGAACCTCCGGTGTAAATCACATGCTACCTGCACACGCAACACAACACAGTAACCGCAGACACAACCACCCACAGTGTCACATCTGAGCAATGTCTTCAAACGACAGACGCTTCCATTTTTCTCGAACTCATTATAGTTTCCCTCATCCGAGCAGCTGGGTTGACAACAGATGACAAAGTAAAAAAGGGCACCAAACCAAGGCCAGAAACTTTAAAGATCAGGCTGCAGTTTCCTTTAACTGGTTCTATATAACCACATTTCTTATGTGACCATCCTAAACTTACCTTCTCCCCTGCTTGTCCTTTTAAGCCCTGGGATCAGTCACAGCAGACACAGTCGCATGCAAGTGTAAAAGGAGGAGAGAGACAAAAGAGAGAGGAACCAGTGTTAGAGACATGGAGAGGGTTTGGGGCATGCAGCATCCTCAGGACTAGTGACGGGGGTGGTGGTGAAAGAGCTACAGGGAGCTACTGAACAGGCTGAATGGAGCTAAGTGGAAGCTAAACGCCTCAGTGGGCTGCACAGGAAGTGCTGGTCAGATTGCAAGACAAATATTATCGGAAGAATTCGAAGTAAAACTATTCATGTCATAATTGTTGTTAACTTTTTGATATTCACTCTTTTCTTGTGTGTATCGAATGCAATGCTTTATATGCTTTCAAGGAGAGACTGTCCAACTGCACAATTCATCACCATAATAGAACAAATACATGCACAACAAAACGAGTTCTCTTTCCTACAAGCAGTCTGATGGCTGTTTAGAAGTTGTCTGATAAGAAACATAGAGGAATGTAACATTTATTGAGTCGTGGCACACATGGCCAAATATTATTATTAATATTGTAATGACAGGATTCTGGTGAATTATATTCTGACTCTGAATAAATGCAGGGTCTTTTATATTCAGAGAACCTGGGCGTATCTGCTTTTCTACCTCCAGTAAGAAAGGAATAAGACCCTGAAACATGTCTAGATGGAGGAAGAGCTGAGCCGGACGTGCTCTTCCTGTCAGCTCCAGTTCCCCGTCAGCTTCAGTTCCCCGTCAGCTTCAATTCCCCGTCAGCTTCAGTTCCCCGTCAGTTTCAGTTCCCCGTCAGCTCCAGTTCCCCGTCAGTTTCAGTTCCCCGTCAGCTTCAGTTCCCCGTCAGCTCCAGTTCCCCGTCAGCTTCAGTTCCCCGTCAGCTTCAGTTCCCCGTCAGTTTCAGTTCCCCGTCAGCTTCAGTTCCCCGTCAGTTTCAGTTCCCCGTCAGCTCCAGTTCCCCGTCAGCTTCAGTTCCCCGTCAGCTCCAGTTCCCCGTCAGTTTCAGTTCCCCGTCAGCTTCAGTTCCCCGTCAGTTTCAGTTCCCCGTCAGCTCCAGTTCCCCGTCAGCTCCAGTTCCCCGTCAGCTCCAGTTCCCCGTCAGTTTCAGTTCCCCGTCAGCTTCAGTTCCCCGTCAGTTTCAGTTCCCCGTCAGCTCCAGTTCCCCGTCAGCTCCAGTTCCCCGTCAGCTCCAGTTCCCCGTCAGTTTCAGTTCCCCGTCAGCTCCAGTTCCCCGTCAGCTTCAGTTCCCCGTCAGCTTCAGTTCCCCGTCAGTTTCAGTTCCCCGTCAGTTTCAGTTCCCCGTCAGCTCCAGTTCCCCGTCAGCTCCAGTTCCCCGTCAGCTTCAGTTCCCCGTCAGCTTCAGTTCCCCGTCAGTTTCAGTTCCCCGTCAGTTTCAGTTCCCCGTCAGCTCCAGTTCCCCGTCAGCTCCAGTTCCCCGTCAACTCCAGTTCCCCGTCAGTTTCAGTTCTCCGTCAGCTCCAGTTCTCCGTCAGCTCCAGTTCCCTGTCAGCTTCAGTTCCCTGTCAGCCGCGTTCACAGGCCACTGAGGAAGGTATCTACATGGAGCTCAGCTTAATGATGCAGCAGTGCTGGAGGATCTGACCACTAAGATCCTGGAGCTGACTAGAAATACTGCAACAAGAAGACCAGGAACTTCCTGTCTGCTGCAGCTCTCCGGGAAGAGGGAAGTGTCTGCTTTTCTAGGCAGATCCATGAATGTCTTCACCAGAGTTAAATATTGGAGGAATGTGTTCAGGGTTTAGCGTGAGACAGAAAAAGTGACCCTGCTCCCTAACTCAAGCACACTAAAACCTTAAAGGGGACCTATGATGCTCATTTTCACTCATTTCTTATATTGTAGGACTCCAAAGTGAAGCTGTCATTGATTCACACTTAAAAAAAAGAGTCCTTATTGGTTATTTACTGTCCCTTCATGCATTCCCTCAGCCGAGCCAGGACATGACTGGAGGATTACTAACATCATTTCTCAGTCTTTATTGGAAATGAAAACTTCTCAGATCCCTCCGTAGCCGACATGTTCGAGTCCATATCCAATCAAAAGCCCTCTCCAGGCTCATTGCTTCATTGCTGTAGACGTCCTGAATCATTTTTAGGGTCTCTGTAGATGATTTCCAGAGTTTGACATAAAGTTGCCCCCTCTGATCATGTCCACACAGAAACCGCGGTGCGGGCGTTATTAATTCAGCTACTGATGATGATGAATTCATAAAGTATTTATAAATAACTGAAGTGAGCTGAGAAGTAACTGAAGCAAAGTAAGGTCAGGCTGTGCTGAATGACTGCAGCTGAATCTAATTTAAACTGTTAGATATATAATATATTGTACTATTAATAAGCTGCACATGTAATAGTGGAAATAATTACATTTCATATTTGTGTTGTAATACCACTTGAATGTAACCACTACTGTTGATCTTGAGGTCACTCACCATTCTCCCAGGAATTCCCACACTTCCTTTGCCACCCTATTGACCAATGATAATTCAGAAGGAACAGGGGTCAATGACATCATTAGATAAAGATTAAAGGGATACCGTGATGTTCAGTCTTATAGGCTCTCTGTTATTTACAAGTCACTGATCTCATATCGTATCTGATCTCATCTCATTAAACTGGATTTAATGAGAATCAAATTCCATCCTATAAGAATCGTAGTTGTTACACATCAGTAATACAATTTCTTATCCCTGTTAGAGTGGATGATTGAAGTGAATGTTGCTCCATCTGGAAAAGAGAAGCTTATAGAGGTCATTCAGAGCTTCTAAAGGCCCTGATGTCATGGTATCCCTTTAAGGAATAGAGTCCATGGTGTTAGTCAGCTCAGTGTGTTAATCCTGCCGTGCTGGATGAGACCAGAGAAGCATTCCATGATACAGTGATAGAAAAACAACTACTTACATGCAGTCATGCCCAACACAAGATGCCCGATACCCAGACAGACCTGGAGCCATGTAGCTGATGTAGGATTTCAATATGAACACTCCATCATGCACCTTAATTCACACTATCCAAACAACTATGAAGTCCTTTCTAAAGTCTTTTAATGCACCCCACACTGCTCTCAGCAGCTCCTCCCGCAGAAAAGTTGTTGTTAATTTATTCAACATTGATTAAATAAAAGGCTGCACTGTATTATTTAGATCTGGAGGGCCTTGGATGTTGACGGCTGCATCACGTTAAGCCCAAAGCAAAGAGTGCAAACGCCTTCTACTTCTGAAAATCTGCAGATATCTGAAATCCAAACCAACCACAAATAAACAAGGGAAATAGGCGTCGGGTAGTTGGGATCTGGACTTCCCCTCAATCATTACCCACTGCTTTACCCTCTGTACCCTCCTCAACCTGGACAGCACTGCTCAACACAGCAGTGTTGATAATGATCCCAACTCAAGGGATTCATTCATATTCACTACTATTAAGAAAACTAGAAAGTACGATTTTCATTTATGCAAAGCCTCATTGGTATTATGAAAATAAAAGAGATATGTCAGATACAAAGCCTATATCACACATCCTCATATATCATGAAACTTTAATGAAATCCTTAAGTAAGTTCATTTTAATGTCCTTCATCGTCATACAAGTACACAGCTGAAAATGTCATTCCTAAGAGAGCCAAGGTGATACCACCCCAGATAAGAAAGAAACTAAAATGAAATAGTAAAAACCTAACATAATCATAAAAAAGGAAATAATAGATAGAACTATTAAAAACCACAAACAGAACTGCATCAGTAAAATGCAGCAACTGTGATATAAAAACCTGTCGAATATAATATAAACAGAAGCCAGTTTAACATTGTACATTGAACAAAAAGGAGGTGCAGTGGTGCTGAAGGACTGAATAAATACAGCAAGCAGTGTAATGTAAATAAGATATATGATTGGACCAGATAAATACAGAGTGCAGTGATATATAAGCCTGACCAGTATCCACAGTGGTGATCACTGCAGAGTGTAACTGTGGTGCAAATCGACTGGTGAGATGACCACTGCAGGAGCAGAGGGGTGCAGTCCAGGTGACTGGTTTATGTACGAGGTGGGAAGGGGGTTGGGGAGGGGTCAGCATGTGACGTAGGAAGGTGAGGGGGCAGCTTGGAGGAAGAAGCTCTTAAATATCCTCACAGGGCTCGTTGTGAAACAAGAAAGAAGCCAACGAACTGCGTGGCGACGAGGGATGCTTCACTATGGAGGAGGCTTCGTATGGAAGAGGTCCTGGATGGAGGGCAGACAAACTGGTCTTCTCTCATCCTGGCGGTAGGCTGGCTCTCTTCAGTCCCTGCAGGAAGTGGAGCCGTTGTTGTGCTTCTTGGTGTTCTTGTGTTTCTGACCTGCTCCACCGTGGAGCTGCTGGTGAACACTGAAGAGTCGTCAGCGAGTCAACAACCACGTCTTGTTTTGTCTGCATTGAGAGAAAGGTCGTTGTCATGGCACCAGTTCAGCAGTCGTTCCAGCTGCTCGCTGTATGATGCTTCATCATCGTTCCTGGAGGCCCACTGCTGTCGTGTCGTCAGCAAACTTCATGATGTGGTTGGATTCCAACTTGGCAGAACAGCCGTGGGTGAGCGGCGTGAAGAGGAGTGGGCTGAGCACGCCGCCTTGTGGGGCGCCGACGCTCAGCGTGATGCTGCCTGATGGTCTTCCACCGAGGCGCACTGCCGCAGTGCTTCTGTCAGGAAGTCCAGACTCCAACAGAGGCAGGTGTCAAGACCCAGCAGGGGGGGGTTTCCTGACCAGTTTCTGTGGGATGACTGAATTTGATGCTGAAAATAAGTCGATCAACAGCATTCTGACAGAAGTGTCATTTGTGTCCAGATGAGATAGGGCTGAGTGGACGGTGCAAAAAATGGCCTGGTGAGTGGAGAGGTTGGGACAGGATGCCCACTGGAGAAGGTCCAGGGAGGTCGGCAGGGCAGGTTTGAAGTGTCTCATCATAATGGAGGTCAGTGCCACAGGACGGAAGTCATCGAGAAACAAAGGGATGAATATCTGTGTCCCAATTGAGAAACCACTTCTGAATGTCAAACATCTAAAAATCTAATTTCACATAATTGCGGTTGTGAACGTGATTATTTGCACTTACAACAAAATAAAACCTTCTCTATTTATCCATGTGAAGAATTGAGTGTTTTGTGAAACCTCATCCAGTTTATTGACAGAAACCTGATCGCTGCAGGACTGTTGCTCTTGTTGTACTTTCCAAATATGTTTCTAAGAGTCAGACAGGCTGCTTGTAAAGACTTACAATAAACACACACACACTAATAGACATGCCCGCATGTATACACTTGCCTTGTAATACCCAACACTTTCAAGTGGTTTTTAGAGTTGTTGCGATCTCGGTAGTCTCGTATTCGCTGGTGTCACACCACACACACATGCAAGCACACACATCCTCACAAATACATAACCAAAAGAATTTAAGCCAATTATATGTCACGGTGTCTTTGAGATAGTGATGATGATTCTCCACCTGGTTTTACATTTAAACTTGCCACATCGGTTGTTAGGCTTCGTATTGACTCATGTTCAACAACTAACATCATACAATGAATACAATCAGTGATCAGATGTGTCTTATATTATTTAAAGATGGTTTCCTGATGATTTATAACTGAAATCCTACAAAACTCAAACATAGTCCAAAAACTCTTTGGCTCCACATAATGACTGAAAATAAATAAATGACTGTACCCATGTGACCTACATAACTCCACCCATACTAGCTGAATATCACCTGTACACCCACAATAAATATGACTCTAATTCCATTCATAAATATAACTTCAATTATCCATCTCTTATTTAAATGTTTTGACTGATTTCATTCATTTTTTTTAAACCAAATGAATTGTTGTTTCAAACATTGATTACAAGAGACCCCGTTCATCCCACCATGCTTAGGGTGGTTTCTCCAGGCACTGGTGCAGTATGGATACTAGGAAGAGTGTTTGAACAGCTCTGCAGTGGAAGCAGATATTTCATGTTAGCTTTTATTAATAATGAGTAAATAATTCATTCTTAAATTGCATGTGCATTGCCAGGATTAGTGGGACCTGTAGCAACACTGCACACGGGTCCACCTGCAGGTGGAGAAATATAGAAGTTCTGTGTGTCGGTAGGGTGAGGAGGGAAATATGTTTATGGTCCATTGAAATAGCATCTAGTTAGTTATGACATTCATGTCACATTCCAGATCAACCACATAAGGAAAATATTGCTTCCTAATTTCCATATGATAAAGGTCTCCTTTCCAAAAAACACATCCTCCCACTGTCAATCAAAGACTGGTCATAATTTCATTCCGGGTTTAATCAACCACAAGTCTCCTCTTTGGACTCTGGTGAAAGAGCCAAACTTTGGACTATTCTCCACTCAAGACTCTTTTATGGACCCGTTTCACAAGTGAGATCAGAACCAAAAGTGGTATTAGTGTGTCAGGTCAGATACTGGAGAGTGCTAGGTCAACATAAAGTGGAACTCAGGTATGGAGATAAAACAGAAGCCAAATGAAGCTGTATTAGAAACAGGGATTCAGGTTTAGTTCAAACAAACCAGAGGATCTGGAACAATCCAGCTAACAGCTCATAGTGTAGAAATAGAAACTGATAAGATATCAAAGCAATAAGAAATCAAATGTACTGTTGTACTTACATGTCTGAAGTTTCTCAAATGACATATGATCATAGGAAAAATAATAGTTCAACTGATTGTAATTCCATGTTGAGTATATCCGATCTCGTTAGTGGTCTATAACCAACCCGTTGATAGGAGTATATCTGATCTCATTAGTGGTCTATAACCAACCCGTTGATAGGAGTATATCTGATCTCATTAGTGGTCTATAACCAACCCGTTGATAGGAGTATATCTGATCTCATTAGTGGTCTATAACCAACCCGTTGATGGGAGGTAAAGTGCAGAGAGTTCAGTTTCAGTGCAACCTTTCCTTATAAATACATTACAACTAATTTGCATATGTAAAATTGTTTTATAGGGAACACACAAGTGTTTCAGTTTTCAGCCCATTAAATCTGGTAACTGACAATTTATGGTGCATAATAACTCATTTCTGCTGACTTAAGAGTCTGTTACTTTAAAGAGACTGTGAGGGGAGCAAAAATAAATTTGATGAGCCCAAATTAACTTTGATTTATATGATTAAACACACACTCTGACACAGGCATCCTTTTCAAGGTCAGGTAATAAAGCAGGCCACCTTTAAGAGCCTTTTCATGCCAGAAGCTATTGTGAGTTAAGGGGCAGCGTATTCCCAATCACATTTGGAATTAATGTACCACAAACCAGTTGGCTCACAGAATACCTGAGGCTTTTAGGGCTCCTGAAATGAGGGAGGGTGGGGGGGTCACCTGGTGTGTAATCTAACAACCTATAGTTTTCCCTGTAAGTAAAAGTAAGCTGCAGCAACACCACATTTTAATAAAATAAAGTCAGCTACAAGCTAATGGGAAAACTACTGGAGCTCATTTCCATCAACAAACAACTGTTGATCATGTTGATAATCGACCAAACCTGAGTATGTTTCACACTGTTTCTAGAACACTGGGAGTTTCCCACCCCTCTGACCTGAAGCAGTATCACTGAATACCTCTGTGCCCTCCCTGCCACACCCTTACAATCTGAAAACCTTTACAATCTTGCCTACTTTTTGCAGGTGACAGCTGCAATATGGTAGAATTTATTTTCAAATTATGGCAACCTACCCACATTTTTGAATACTTGCAGTTTTTTGTTTTTTTTAAATGTTGCAGAGCTACAATCTGATTCAAAAAATGACAACAACCACTCATAGGAGAAGAGTCAGACAGATCAATATTCAAGTGACAATTATTTACACATGCAAATTCTGCACAGAGACACACAGAGACACACAAAGACACAAGTTAAAAAGACAGTTACCGGAAAGCCTGCTCGTCCAGGAGGACCCTGAAAAAGGGTGAGAGAAAATTGGTACAAAACAGAAAGAGTAAATTTTAAAGATACAGTCCACATAATGAAAGAAAGCTGCACTGAACCAGGCCAGAATACAACGTGTACGATAGACTCAAGGTCGTTACTATTTCGTATGAAGACGTTTTATTTTGGCCTTTTTTAGCTCAGTGACAGCACCCTACTGATGCAGTAACATGCTTCTTCAAAAACAGACATTCAGTGAATTATTGTAACATGAGTTTTTCTGAATGTAAAAGAACAAACGGTGGTCACCAAGAAGACTCATGCAAAGGTTGGTTTCAGGAGAATGCATGCTGAAAATCCTCATGTTTCTGCATAACAAACATAATGCATAACTTCAAACTGGCCTCACCCCTACTTCATATAACAATACATAAGCATGGTTGCTTCCACCCAAAACACATTACAGGAAGCTAGAATACAATGGCTTCCACTATGGTCCTGTACTAAGAACAAGAAGGAACACAGTATACAAATTCAAGTGTGTTTTGTTTTCAGGGCTGGAACTCAAATTAAAGGACTGAACTGTAATTGGCTGGAAGTCACAACAGGAACTCTTTACATTTTCCAAAGAGCTGCTGAGGCACTGACATTTCTCTGAATGATAATTGCCTGCTCTTGAATTCTGGCCTGTCATCATTATTCCTCCACGAGGACTCCAGTGAGAGTGCTGCACTTTCCAGTGTACCTCTGTCTGTGTGTGTGTGTGTGTGTGTGTGTGTGTGTGTGTGTGTGTGTGTGTGTGTGTGTGTGTGTGTGTGTGTGTGTGTGTGTGTGTGTGTGTGTGTGTGTGTGTGTGTGTGTGTGTGTGTGTGTGTGTGTGTGTGTGTGTGTGTGTGTGTGTGTGTGTGTGTGTGTGTGTGTGTGTGTGTGTGTGACCGCTGTCGGAATGGGGGGAAGTCATTGTTTTCACATTAGTAATCCGATATGAAAGAAACTCGAACATGTATCTGAGTTTATTGGATCATGTTCAATGACTGACAATAAACATGTATGAAATGCTTTTGTTAGGAATTATATTATATTAATATTATTGAGTGTTTTCAAAGGTACATTGTAAAAAATACCATATAAAATAAAGGGATACACCACCAAAAATCAAAACGGAGGTACTTTACTTTTGTAGAGGACAGCAGCTGCAGTCAGATATTTAATGCAGAAGATTGTCCATCAGAACATCTTAAACCACCTCTCAATCAGAATCTACTTTAAACAGGAACTTGGCAGAAGTTGAGGAGGTAAAAGTGTGAAAGGCAACCATGGCAGCTCTATATTTGAGGCACGTTTGCAAATAGACAATCCTTGATTGCTAAAGTCCTGTGTTCTCCAATGAATGCAAACTCAGCAGTTCCTCCATGTTTGTTTATTGTCTGGTTAGATTCAGTCTAATGGTCATTTCATCAGTACAGCATGAGTCCTGTCAGACACTCCACCATGTCAATGAATTAAACTCAACACTTCCTCCGCATTTTTGATATTAATAATCATTTAACATGAAAAAACATTAAGAGATGATGAGTGCTGCTGATTTAGATTAGCATTAATCAGGAGTAGAGCTAAACTGACTGGATTAAACTATATTTCCATTAAAACAACTTCAGATGGGCACCATAAAGGTAGTCAAATGAGCACCAGGCTTTGTTTTCCTGATAAAACTTTTAAAAACCAGCAAACCAAACCAGATCTGAGCACGACGCAGACATCCGTGGTCGGGAGTTCTCGTTACGTGATCATCTTTGTTTCCGGTATAAAACCATCCACTGAGGCCACACAACCACATGTTCACAACCTCATTGGCGATGCAAAGCAGGCACAATGCACACAAGATGTCGAATGCCATCACAGGGATCTTGTTTTCATGGAAAACTATGAATGCCTACCAGGCAACAGCGAATTGTGTGTTATATGGATAATAATGTAAAAATGGGTTTTGGACTACATATTTTACTGGATTGGATATCGTGGACTTTGCTGACTGCAGCCTTAACGAGTATCTGTAATTATAGTTTGCAGAAACTATGAGTGTTTGGAGGATACTGATGGGTCAGCAGAAAAGGGTTTCAGAAGTTTCAGGCCTGCAAATGGTGAATGTTTGCTTTTCAGTGAGGTGTTCTCTTAATGTTGTTCTGGGGTGGATTTGACTTGTGTCTGGTTCTGATGCAGCTTTGTAATGTCTCCATCTTTTTCTGAGTTTGATTAATATAATATAAATGTGTTTGATGTGTGTACGCTGTAAACAAATAATCATGAAACAGAAACTGAGTTTAAAACAGTTGCTATACCAAATTCAACAGTATACTCTTATTTAAAATATAGGTGTGAATTTACAATACATCACAGTTTTGAAGTGACAGATGGATGTTAACCAAACTGTGATGTTGGAGGGACACTTTTAGTCCATGACAGTTCGGAATGGGATTTTTCTTCTGTTCACTAACAGAAGCAAATAAAGGAATGATTACAGAGCTATAAAGCTCTATTTCTCCACTCAGCAAATTAACTTGATGAAGGTTATTAACTTTTAAACCTTTATTTTCTGCATTAACTTGCTTGTTTATTGCCAAACCCTTGGACAACTTAACTCATTCCGTAGGAACAGTAAAAAGGTTATAGCTATGTGTTGGTCATTTGAATTAAGTTAATAATCAAAACCACAATTCTCTCGCTTGTGTGTCTTTTTTCATTGTGTCTCAATTTCATGCTGTACTCGTCCAAGTGAAGGAAAGTCCTGAGGACTCTGTCAGCCTGGCTGGTACTCTGCTAGTGACATATGCACTATTTCAGGCTGGGCAGCACATGTAGGTGTGTAGCCGCGTGCTGAGTGTGAACATGCTGCACGTAGGTGCCTTCCCCTTTGCCAGTAGGTCTTCAGAAGCTGTGTGCAAAGGGCAAAGGTCATTCAATGATGGAAGGAACCCTTCACTTGAATTTCACAGTAACCCTCCAACATATGGCTCCCATTTGGTAAAGTGCTGCTGAATGAATAAGAGGGCAGGGAAGGGGGGTCGTAGACTGCATGTACACTGGGTCTATGGTCTCCTGGTATATTTGGTCCTTGTACACGTGGTCTATGGTCTCCTGGTATATTTAGTCCTTGTACACGTGGTCTATGGTCTCCTGGTATATTTAGTCCTTGTACACGTGGTCTATGGTCTCCTGGTATATTTGGTCCTTGTACACGTGGTCTATGGTCTCCTGGTATATTTGGTCCTTGTACACGTGGTCTATGGTCTCCTGGTATATTTGGTCCTTGTACACGTGGTCTATGGATTCCTGGTATATTTGGTCCTTGTACACGTGGTCTATGGTCTCCTGGTATATTTGGTCCTTGTACACGTGGTCTATGGTCTCCTGGTATATTTGGTCCTTGTACACGTGGTCTATGGTCTCCTGGTATATTTGGTCCTTGTACACTGGGTCTATGGTCTCCTGGTATATTTGGTCCTTGTACACAGGGTCTATGGTCCCCTGGTATATTTGGTCCTTGTACACTGGGTCTATGGTCTCCTGGTATATTTGGTCCTTGTACACGGGGTCTATGGTCCCCTGGTATATTTGGTCCTTGTACACGGGGTCTATGGTCTCCTGGTATATTTGGTCCTTGTACACGTGGTCTATGGTCTCCTGGTATATTTGGTCCTTGTACACGGGGTCTATGGTCTCCTGGTATATTTGGTCCTTGTACACGTGGTCTATGGTCTCCTGGTATATTTGGTCCTTGTACACGTGGTCTATGGTCTCCTGGTATATTTGGTCCTTGTACACGTGGTCTATGGTCTCCTGGTATATTTGGTCCTTGTACACGTGGTCTATGGTCTCTTGGTATATTTGGTCCTTGTACACGTGGTCTATGGATTCCTGGTATATTTGGTCCTTGTACACGTGGTCTATGGTCTCCTGGTATATTTGGTCCTTGTACACGTGGTCTATGGTCTCCTGGTATATTTGGTCCTTGTACACGTGGTCTATGGTCTCCTGGTATATTTGGTCCTTGTACACGGGGTCTATGGTCCCCTGGTATATTTGGTCCTTGTACACGGGGTCTATGGTCCCCTGGTATATTTGGTCCTTGTACACGGGGTCTATGGTCTCCTGGTATATTTGGTCCTTGTACACAGGGTCTATGGTCCCCTGGTATATTTGGTCCTTGTACACGTGGTCTATGGTCCCCTGGTATATTTGGTCCTTGTACACGTGGTCTATGGTCTCCTGGTATATTTGGTCCTTGTACACGTGGTCTATGGTCTCCTGGTATATTTGGTCCTTGTACACGGGGTACACGTGGTCTATGGTTCCTGGTATATTTGGTCCTTGTACACGTGGTTATGGTCCTTGTACACTGGGTCTATGGTCTCCTGGTATATTTGGTCCTTGTACACAGTATATTTGGTCTATGGTCCCCTGGTATATTTGGTCCTTGTACACGGGGGTCTATGGTCTCCTGGTATATTTGGTCCTTGTACACTATGGGGGGTCTATGGTCTGGTATATGGTCTGGTATATTTGGTCCTTGTGGTCCCTGGTATATTTACACGGGGTCTATGGTCCCCTGGTATATTTGGTCCTTGTACACGGGGTCTATGGTCTCCTGGTATATTTGGTCCTTGTACACGTGGTCTATGGTCTCCTGGTATATTTGGTCCTTGTACACGGGGTCTATGGTCTGAAGAAGCTAACTAGTGTTACCTTATGACTGAACACACACACACAAAACCCCATTATTTGTCAGTGATTAGGGTTACTGTATTTTGTTTAGCTAAACTGAATATTTGTTTCAAATGAATTTCATAATTTTTGCTTCTCTGTTTTGAGAAACGAAACACTTGCCAGTTGTGGTTGCATTATGTAAAACTGAAGCAAGAAAAAGGCACCGGTCAAACCATTATTTAAGGATTCATGGTAGTTTAAGTTTGACAATAAAATTCATTAATTTCAGTAAAATTGGTGCTATCATGGATTCTATCATGGAAGTGAAGTCATTTCAAACACTGCTTCTTTGGTAAACCTTGACTTGAGAATGTGTACTTATTGACCAAGTGCAAACCACCTTGACAGTGCTAATCTCTGGAAGAATAGTACCACATAATTGTTGACTACGCTGCAAAGTTGTATTCAATAATGCTGGGTTTGTATATAAATTTGAGCAAAAAGAAAAGAATGGGGGCTACAAAGGGTAAAACTATCAAAACAAATTAGTTTTCTTTTCCAGTATGAGACAGATGGCTGCTTCAAAAACTGGCACAAAGCTGGTCTAAGTGCAGATCCAGACACATTTGTATTTTGGTGCCATGATTACTGTTCCCTTCAGGTTAACATAGGTGAAGGGTTAAAGCCAGCGACATTAGCTTGTGTCTATCTGACTGAAAATAGTTTGCTCATATCATTGTAATGTCTGCAGCAGGACCCCAACCAAGAGGTCTCCGTAGCTTCAGGATCCAGCTGTCAAATATGTGCCTAATACTGGACAAAGATGAGGTGCATAACCTTCACTTTATCCTTTAAGTTTTAATTCAAATTTCATAAATAAATTCCTGGACAAATTTTCACATTTAAATCAATATTATTTAAATTTTTTACAAGGTCATAATTTCCACCTGACACATTGTGTAGTCTTTTTCTTTGGCTGTCAGGCATGATCAGCTAATTCTAAAGCATCAGTTCAAAATCAACTTCAAACAATTTTGTTTAATAAATTCTTTGCATTTTTTGGTGGACTTAAAAAAAAAAAAGTGGATAAAAACCTAAAATATGTATATCAAGCTCCCCATAAAAACACATGTAACTTGAGATCCTGTGGAGAAGGACCTGTGAGTGGCCTGCTGAAAATGAGGGAATGAGAGCGGAAAATCCGCCTCGTTGTCTGATCTCATGTACCTTTAGACTTCCTCTGTGGGAACTATCCTCAAATTTTCCAGGGAGGGATATTTGGCAGAGGTGATTTTAAAACCGACACATTTGTACAAAAGTCAAACTCATAGTAGCCAGATGTTAAGAGCAGTGTTCCTAAACCAAGTGCCAATATGGCACATGAGTCAGGAGGTTTCCTTTTAACCAAAGGCTTGATTTCAACTATTGTCTTGCATTCAACCAAAGATGAGATGGATGAAAGAGTGTGTGTGGGGGGGGGGGGTGCAACTTTGGACAGACGATTGGTGAACCACAGGACTGACAGAAAACCATTCATATTCACACCTATACAACATTTACTGCCATCATCTCAGGGGTAAACAAAAACTAAAAGAACATGCAAAGTCCACACAGATAACACTGGGCAGCAGATTCATACGCAGAACTGAAGATTAGTGCTGATCACTGCTGAACACCACTTCTTCAATACTATTAGACTGTGTGTCTACTGTCAACCAGAACCAGAAAATGTATTGATGAAAAGGTGAGAGCAAAAGGAACGACATAAATGAGCAATGTAAAGATTACTGCTCCACCTCAACAAGGGTGCGATGGTCAGGATTGTGTAATTGGATGTGTTTTAAGCTCTCCAGTTCATCTGCACCAAAATACAAGAGTATCATTACTTTACCACACGCAGGTCACAAAAGGCGTCTGGTCTACTTACTGGAGGTCCTGCAACACAGACAGAGAGAAAAGATTTAGTTTGAGGGTTTTCCACAACATACATCACAGCACATACACACACAACAAATACCTCAAATGTCCTGCTTGTCATTGGCTCATTGATTTATCAATACTGACACCGGTCCGGTCCCTAAAGGTCTGGTACCAGATTATAATCCAACCATGATGTGCCTCAACAACATGTTTTAGAAATATCACCTGCAGCCTCCATATTTTTAAGATAAAAGCAGAAATTTGCACGACGTCAAAAAACACATTTCAAAGCCAGGCAATGACTCACTAATGACTTTAATGGACTTCCTCAACCACTGGAACGTGTTCAGCAGACACAGCCAGGCCGAGGCCCAGCACATACCGCCTACCGTGTGTAGCGCTTGGATTTTCATTTTGGAGCCCGTGGTAACAGGTTAGAGCAGTGACGCACATCTCAAGCTTCAATCATGCTTCATGTCTGCTTTGGGTTACAGCCTTTTACTTACTGGCCTCAGATATTCATCATCGATGGCCATTGTTAAAGGGAAACTCTTATTAAAAAGGAAAAGCTTTAGTTCTAACTTGAATTAATTCATAATTTGTCCAATATTGGACTGGTGTCCCTTCCAACAACAAGAGAGAATTTAGTCCCTCATAAAATACATTGACATTACGCTACAGAGACATGGTGCCAGTGTACACACACACACACACACACACACACACACACACACACACACACACACACACACACACACACACACACACACACACACACACACACACAGAGAGACACACACACACACACACACACACACGAGTAAGCCAGGACTGTGCAGCATGGTAGAGGTAGTGCACACACCACCCCTCCTGCGTGTCCCATGTCTAAGATGTGTTCAATCATCGAAGTATAAACCACAAGTGTCACATTCAGGAGTTTTGATCATTGAGTATCTGAAAGTATTTTCTAACTCATCGTTAAATGCCGACGAATAGATGAAAGCCTGCTTAGAATGATTTGCATCTAGATTGAAGTTTAGTTGTTCTGCAGTTAGAAGTATTGGTATCACTTTTGGTGAAATCCATATATCAGGTGAAATCTTTTTCTCTCAAGCCGTTTCAGATTGTACCACGACTGTATCCTGCTCTGAAACGCTCATCAAAACCAAAAGAGGAACAGACAGCCGGCTCCAGCTCCTCAGGGCTCTCTCATGTTCCCTCACTTGACCTTTTCACAAGCACAGTGAGTCATCCAACAAAATCAATTACTGCTGAAACCAGTCAGGGTTCACTGAACACGTCGCTACATCAACCACAACAAGGTGGAGACAATCACTGAGGACAAATCTCCTCTGTGAAATGTCAAACCAAATCCCCTGTTTTATCTGTTAGAGGCGCTTTATTCTTTCATCCTGCTGTCGCCTTGTACTCGTATAAAAGGAAAAGCATTTGGAAGATGGAAAAAGGACGGTTTGGGTGAAGTTATGATCTTATGAAAGGTTGGACATAAAAACTTCTCAGACCCCAACGATTGGTTTGTCACAATTAAAATCATTCAACAAAAATGCTTGTTGAAGTCAAAGTGAAAGATTTCTCCGTTCTGCACCAGAATTCTTGTTATTCTGACGATGTGGTTCCAGAAGTAATTAGAATCACATCGTGCTGCCAGGTTCGGTAGCTTTTATAACCAACCTGGCAGCAATGACACACTTCAACGAGTCCAGAGATATTCTGCCTCTTCTGCTGAAGTTTATCTGTGTTCAAGTTTTACTCTTCACCACTGGCTCCAAAGGATGACAAAGGAGAGTCTGTTAAATAGTCAGTTTAATAAAACTGTGGTCCAGGACAAAATATCTTTACTGCTAGTCAGATAAAATAGAAATGATCCCTGGGTTACTCTGATACTGAAGAACATCTTTTTTAATGATTTCTAAGTGGATTTATGGACATTTATTGAGAAAGAACAGCAGATATACTGATATTCTCAGGCAGTCTGAGTCAGCCTCAATCTAGAAAATATGTTTGATGTTTCTGTGTTCAGACAGAGATTATGATTCAGCAGCAAACTCCAGTGAATGGGCTGCAAAGTACCGCTGCCTCCATGGGCTATTAGCCACAGGAACTATAGTGTGTTGACAAGTCAGCAGAACCAGAGACCAGAAGACCAGTTCAACCAGGTCAGACCTCCTCCACATGGTTCAACCAGGTCAGACCTCCTCTACATGGTTCAACCAGGTCAGACCTCCTCTACATGGTTCAACCAGGTCAGACCTCCTCCACATGGTTCAACCAGCTCTGACCTCCTCCACATGGTTCAACCAGGTCAGACCTCCTCCACACGGTTCAACCAGGTCAGACCTCCTCCACACGGTTCAACCAGGTCAGACCTCCTCCACACGGTTCAACCAGGTCAGACCTCCTCCACACGGTTCAACCAGGTCAGACCTCCTCCACACGGTTCAACCAGGTCAGACCTCCTCTACACGGTTCAACCAGGTCAGACCTCCTCCACACGGTTCAACCAGGTCAGACCTCCTCCACACGGTTCAACCAGGTCAGACCTCCTCCACACGGTTCAACCAGGTCAGACCTCCTCCACACGGTTCAACCAGGTCAGACCTCCTCCACACGGTTCAACCAGGTCAGACCTCCTCCACACGGTTCAACCAGGTCAGACCTCCTCCTCCACACGGTTCAACCGGTTCAACCAGGTCAGACCTCCTCCTCCACAGGTCGGTTCAACCAGGTCAGACCTCCTCCACACGGTTCAACCAGGTCAGACCTCCTCCACACGGTTCAACCAGGTCAGACCTCCTCCACACGGTTCAACCAGGTCAGACCTCCTCCACACGGTTCAACCAGGTCAGACCTCCTCCACACGGTTCAACCAGGTCAGACCTCCTCCACACGGTTCAACCAGGTCAGACCTCCTCCACACGGTTCAACCAGGTCAGACCTCCTCCACACGGTTCAACCAGGTCAGACCTCCTCCACACGGTTCAACCAGGTCAGACCTCCTCCACACGGTTCAACCAGGTCAGACCTCCTCCACACGGTTCAACCAGGTCAGACCTCCTCCACATGGTTCAACCAGGTCAGACCTCCTCCACACGGTTCAACCAGGTCAGACCTCCTCCATGGTTCAACCAGGTCAGACCTCCTCCACACGGTTCAACCAGGTCAGACCTCCTCCACACGGTTCAACCAGGTCAGACCTCCTCCACATGGTTCAACCAGGTCAGACCTCCTCCACACGGTTCAACCAGGTCAGACCTCCTCCATATGGTTCAACCAGGTCAGACCTCCTCCACACGGTTCAACCAGGTCAGACCTCCTCTACATGCTTCTGACTGGCAGATGAAGGTCGATCTGGGCAGGCAGCTCAAGTTCCACCAGCATATCACACTAAAGACAGAGCAGCTCATCAAGCTCACAGAGCTCTGGGGAGATGCACCAAAAGCTCATTGCGCAAACATAGAAGCAAGATTCCTGTTGCATTCTGGGCCGGCCATCACATCCTGTTGGCCACTCAGCCAGGGGACATGAGGTGGTCCTAAAGGCCCTCTGGGAGGCCCAGGGAAAGAGGCTTCAGTTTTAATGTATGAAGCCCTCTGGAGCTAAAGCTTTACATGGAACAAACATTGGGCAGCACATGAAGCAGACTTCCCACTCATAAACACACACACAGTGGAAGGGAATGTGCTCGACTGCAGTGATATCATGTATTCCAAACCTTCTGCTTCATGCTGTCTAACTATTGCTAACACCTGTTGTTGATGCTTATGTAAGAGCATCGCTTCGCTGGGGCCGGAAATGGAGATCAAATATTACATGCCAACATCCAAAGTCGTAGGCGACCCGCTCCTATTCGGGCTAGTCATTCCACACATGGTGGGGGGGGGGGGGGGGGGGGGGGGCACTGTGTCTCTTGTTGCAACATTTCATTTTCAATTTGTTGGAAAATTGCATTTTCATTTTAATTGTGACTTAAATATTGTTTGTATGGATTGAAACTCACGTTGTGTCACATTAAAAGTCAAACAGCTGTTCCATTTTAATTTGAAAAATAAGTGAAAATAAAAGTGTAAATGGGATTATTTCATTTTCATTTTTACTGACAAATCACATATGTATGTGGGAAGTTATAATGCTACTGTGGGGGGTGGTGCCCCCTGGAGGCCATCTCCGTCCCGGCAGATGGATCCAGGAATAACCTGTTCGTTTCAGTTCTCTAAATATCCGGATCTAAAAGCCCCCCGCAGCCTCCGGCTCGTTCCTATCACTCACATTCCCTGCTTCTCCTGTTGCTCTTGTAAACACACGTGTAAACGTGTCGGCTGTGAAGCTTCTGTTGGTGAACGTCACCGACGGATACGAGGAAATGTGTCCGTCTGCACTGCAGGACAAACAGAAGATAGGACGTCGTGAAGCAGACAGGTTTTAGTCGCGAATGTCCACATCAGCCTGTGGAGAGCGTAGTGAGGGGGAGGTGGGGGGTGAACTCAGCGGTCAGACAGGAACAGTAAACAAGCAAACAGTTATATCACATCATCTATTTCCGTCTTCAAAACTAAACACGTGCTCCAAAAAGGACATCAGTTAAAGAACGCTGTGGTTGAGAGCTGATGAGGTTCAGGGAGTTAAAACCTCTTGTTAAAGGCTCTTGTTTGTGGTTAAGAGCTCTACTCTCCAGCGCCACCTTGAGGAGTCCAAGGCCTGAAGGACCATTCACACTGCAGGCTGCTCAACTGTCCAGTCTCACTGAGGGAGCATGAGGACAGGGGACTTTACGATGTCCCGCCTCCCATCTGAGCCACAGCTGACCGTCTCACAAATAAAAAGCTTCTGTGTCTGTTTTTACATTTAAAGGTTAATTACCAAGAGAACAGCTTTAATGGAGAACTGTGACAGCTGACAATACATCTGCTTTATGAGTTTTCTTCTGCACCAGTTGGGGGTGCTTCACCTTCTTCACAGCCTCGGTGTAGATATGAGCCGTGCTGTTCTTCAACAATATTGTTAATGATATCTGGTGAGATTTAAACCCGACAGCTGGGACCAACATGTAGCCGATGAATGCTGCGCAGGTCCAGTAAGGTGTGTTTGAGATCTTAGTCTACATTTAACAAAAACTGGATCCATGTCAAAGGTTTTATATGAAAGTTATCACCTCCACAGCCGAGCATTAATCCCTCAGCTGAGAACAAAACCATTTCAAGATTTTTAGGGGTGAACAATACCCCTCCTCGTAAATACACTTTCACAGCATCTTCCACTGCAGGTTTATGGGTGTGTTTCTATTAAAGTAGAAAACTGGGTGAACGTTGCACTTCCTGCCTTCACCTCTTATTTCAACCTGCAAACCTTATTTTTCACATTTGATGCCTTTTCACCAGCTGTTGCAAATGTCCCCCTCAGACTCGGAGACCTTTAGTTTCTCAGTGAAGGCGGTGAATCCTTCTGAGGAGCTCACTGAGGCTGGCTGTTGGAAAAATGACATCGTACTAACTTGTTTTACTGTCGCTGCCTCCACAGAGGAACTAATAAACCCTGACGGCACCAATATTGGGTCCAACAGTCCTACAGAGATTAACCAACACTTCATCATCACACACTGTATTCCTGCTTCATTTCCAGCCTGTCCAGTGAAACAGACGCTCAGTACAGTGAGGACAAAGAGTCTGACTCTTCATCTCCTCTGCATATTAACTATAACAAGACAGATCAGCGATGGCGCCTTCATAACTTCTTTGCCTTGTAAAACATGAATTCATCATTTTAAAGCTGTCTGTGATTTGTTTGACTCCGATGACAACCTGACGTCATGCTCTGAAAAAAGGAAGCATGTTGATATGAAGAGAGGTTTTCTAACACTACTAAAAGCACTTGGATAATTCTTATCAAAACTCTGGGGATAACATTACTTGGCTGTTGGACAGATGGTGAACCTGTAAATCATAGCCAGAATATCTCATGCAGGAATGAGACTTTGAAACGTGTCAGAGTCCAGACTGAGACTGAGACTGAGGCCAAGGCGCTTCCAGGTTGGGAACAACTGATGAAATACCCACATCCAGGCTGGAACAGAACCACGTATCACCTGGACGTTCTGCAGGATATTTACTGGCTCAAACCAATCAGAGGCTGGACAGCCTACCCTGAATTATACACCGTGTGAACACCATCTAATTTCCTTACACCCACCCAGCTGGTTCATGTCGGGCCGTTCTTGTCAATCCAGGAACAGGAAAAATAAATGAATTCAGCTCTGTAGCTCCCAATGCCAAAAAGAAACAAAAATAAGTTCTCAGTTTGGGATTCTATCATTACTCAGCAGCTCTTACAGCACATCATCATGAAGACGACGTTGGACCTTTGCCAACAAAAACCCTCTGGACCTGACTCAGCAATTATTCTCTGAAATTGCTCTCAGGAGGATGAAAATGTATATTTAAAGAAATAACTATAAAAATGTCCACCGCGTCACTGAAGTCTGGACAGAAGACGAGCTTCCTGTCCAAGGCTGAGGGATGAGATGAAAACGAAACCTCTGACATATCATCACCCTGTAAAGTTATTGGCAAACAGTTGCAGAGACACAAATCAAAACTCAGAGTAACTTTCATTATGTATGATGATTTAAATTTCAATATTCACTAATTTTAGTTTTTGAGTATGTGAAAAAACTAGTGTTTAAAGAATTTTGTTTTTGTTTGTTCTTCACACTTTACACCATGAAATCATTCCAAAACCACGTTTCCCTTGAGAAAAATAAAATGTTTCACGTGCACAATCACATGTATAATATGGTCACACGTGATCACGAGTGTTTGCACGTGAAATCCATGTGTTTTTTCTGTAAAGGTAAAAAGTCCACTTCCTACATGAAGTTCATACATAACTAATTTTTACATCACTTTTACTTCCCCACACTTCTTTACACAGATTTACACCAAATAAATAATACGTAACCCAGATGCTTGGCCCAGTTGGAAGGACACGTGTGTGTATTGGCACGCAGTCATTTAATGTATCGTTAAAACATTATTAGTGGAGTTTTAAATAAAAGTCAGAACTGAACTGTTTCAGAAAAGTCCAAACACTGAAAACAGGTTTGAAGAAGCAGAGTGAGATCGTCTCTGGGTGAAATGAGCCCCATTAATAAGAGCAGCCTGTCGACTGATAAACGTAGTCATTATGGAATGTTTACTAAATATATGTTTGATCCACATATAATATTTTACCACATTACTTCTAAATTCTCTTTAACTAAAGCTCATGAAGCTCAAGATCTACATTTAAGAAATTAGGCAGAACATGAGGGAAGGAAACAAGGGGACATTTTTCTGATTCAATAATTCACCACCAGAAGAATCCGGACTTTTTGAAATTGGCCAGAGCCTCTAACGGACCTGTAGCTCCTCTTTCATTTACTGAACGGTCGGCTTTCGCTTGGGACATGTATTCAAGTTTTACTTTTCCACAGTGCAATAGACCTTCAGGCAAAAAAGAACCGAAGGAAAGAGATCTGTGGAAGGAGAGGAAACCAAGAAGAGTGGTGGGAATCAGAAGACAACATATACATAAAGATAAATATAAATATGCACGCTTGATGATTCATTCAAATGAACACATAAAAATAAAGAGGAAGCCATGAAGATGACTGAATCGTGGGGGTTAATGTCCACAGTGGAAAAGAGGAAGATGTGAAGGATTTCACCCACAGACCAGCAGAAGAAATGGCTGCTTCTTCCTGGGCTAGAAGGCGCCCACCTCCCACACTGTAACCCAAGAGGGGCTCTTCTGCTGTTAAACAACCTTCAAAAGTCCACGGGCCTCTGTCATGAAAACCAATATGTCATCCAGCTTTCACTTCCTTTGCACGGTCACCAATGACAGGAAGCAGCCGAGCGTTGGGAGGTCGGGCTGATACGAAGGAGTGTGTGGAAACAGAGAAACAGCAGTTTGTCTCTTTGGGGTTTTAAAATCATCAAGATTGGTTCAGACGTTTCCTTTAGGGGTTGAATCAGTTTCCAGAGGCTGTGTGTGTGTGTGTGTGGAGGGGGGGGGGGGTCTGTCAGTGGATATAAGTGAAAGGCTTGAGTGTTTGAGAGACTTCATGATCTATTAAAGGGGCATGGATTAGATTCAGATGCTATATTAAAGGATTTCAAGTTATTACAGTGAAGCCAGCCAAAAAAAAAAAGACTTTATTGGGTTAAGAAAATAATGCCAAGTGTCAGTCTTCATTTCCTACTGTCTGCCATGATTAATATGTTTTGATTTCTTGCAGTACATCCTGAATGCATAAAGCAGCCTTGATCTGAAGGGTCCCATGACAGGAAAAGATTACAAAATGAAAATGTTAAACAGATCTGCAAAAGGAAGGTTTGGACGTTTTGGGAAATACATATCTGTTGTCAGGAGCAGCAGCCGGTCAGTTAGCCAAACTAAAGGATTCCCAGCACTGGTATTCCATTAAGTTTTACATTTCTGTTTTTATGTAGGTCAGAAAAAACAAGATAAATGGTGTGAGTCTTTTACTGAGATTTTCCAGGTGTCATTTTCAACTTTGGACAGAGCCAGACTAGTTATTCATTATTTCATTTAGACTAAACACAGTGAAGGAACTCATCCTGACAGGATTCTAGAAATAACTTACATAATTCAATACTTTTGGTCAAATGTTCTTATTTATTTCCAGACTTTCACATCTTGCTCTTGAATCCATCTTGAGCATGTGATAACATTATTCTCAATCATCTAATATAATATAATATTTTATATATGTACTGTTCTCTGTATGTGTTTTACTTCCAAAGTGTTGACAGATAAACAGCCGGCCAAACTCTTTTTCAAGAGCCAGGAATGCTCCTTTAATGACTTCATACAAATTAAATCAGCTTGACAACGTTGAATCGGAATGAAATGACAAAAAACAATACAAAAACATCTTAATTTACTGATATGAATAACAGATAAATATAAACAGCCTTATGTTCACATTTACCTCGAAATCCTAACAAAAGTCACCATTCTTACTCATTCAACACATGAAGAACATAAAACACTTACAGCTGTTGCTTTCTGAGGAAAACACACGGAGGATTACTGTGGATTAAACATGGGATGCCACACGGCTGTGACCGTGCTCCCTGCAGTTTACAGCTCTCAACTTCCTACTTCCTGCTTCTCACTTCCTGCTTCATTGCAGGTGTCAAAATAAAAGCACCACAACCATTTACGCACGAAACAATGAAAAACACATTTCAACAGTTAACTTGAACACTTCTTCAACATATAAACATATTCAGGGCAGAACAACATAATAATCTAATAATAGATTGAGCATGTGATAACATTATTCTCAATCATCTAATATAATATAATATAATATAATATAATATAATATAATATAATATAATATAATATAATATAATATAATATAATATAATATAATAATAGGCTGAGCATGTGACAGTTCTATCATGATATGTCGGCACCACTCGTCCTCTAAGACTAAGACTAAGACATTCGTCGTCGTGGGACACATGACCTCCTCTGCATGACCCTCCATCCCATAACTCATCTCAGCGGAGGTTAAAACAACCGATTCTCTGAGGTGAACCTGCGCTGGGTTTTATGTATGTTAAGACAACAACACACAGCATTGTGCTTCTGATGCTCGGCGTGTGTTCGTCCACATTCATCTGAACAGTGTTATTGTTTTTCTTACAACCTGATTTATGAATTATTACTGAAGTCTTCCAAAGCAGCTCCATGAAAACAAACCAAGTCATCACTCCAGTTAATTATAAAGGTGGAAACATTTCTAAGAAAGACTGTTTCAGTATGAAGTTAGAAACATTGTACTTTAACATACATATATAATGTTCTGTTATCTACCCAAGAGGACTTCAGGCAGACCAATGCCTCCAAACTTGTATGGACGGGGCTGCTTCTGCCAGGAGACACATGGTAATGGCATTTAAAATTGGAGGTTATATTAAATCAGTGAAACACCTGAACAACCTTGTGGTTGATAACAAAGTCAGTAAGTTGAAGCAAAACTAATGGAAATATGGTTGAAATACATAGATTGTAGATTGATTGTACAAGTAATTAATATAAAAGTTGTATAGTTAGTTATTGTAACATCCACACTTTTATCATGCAGTTAAATAATAGTCAGTTAGAATCTAATTCAAACTGACACGTGCAACATGAAAGATGTAGTCGATAAAGGGTTCCTTATCAAACAGCTGTGACGGTACGCCTCATGAGCAGGTTGGGAACCGTCTTTTATCAACTAACATGTTTGTAATTGTGAGTCCAGAGTGGAAATAGAATAGAAAGCCTTTCATGTCATCGTTTTGAGGGAAACTCCAATGAAATGAGGAGAACACAGCAACCTTCGGAGGGCAGGGGGAACATCCAACGGGATTTTCTGAGGAATGATTTTCTGAGAAATTGAATCACATGAATTTGACATGTTGAATGTTTTCCAGGGCGGGGCCTTAAAACAACTCAAACACGGGTTAGTCCTCCTCTGTCTGCTCTGTCATCTAAATGGTAAAGGAGGCAAATGCTTTGAGCTCAGCTTTGTCACATCGCTAACGTGAAATATCACAGGTCTCAAGACCAGCAGGACCGGACCCTCCGTCCAACACCCCCCCTCCCCCCCACTCAACCCCCGACTTCATCAGTCAGTCTTCTGCCAACTTTAAGAATGAGGTGCTATGAGGATTCAAAGATGCAATTTATTCTTAAATCGAGTTACCAGACGGGGAGAAATGGTAGCCGACACACTACGCTATGCAAGCTATTAAAACAGAAGCTCAGACGGAGCGAGTGGGAGAGCGATGGCTGAAACAAATGGAAGTACCATGTGTGCTCTGGAGTTCTTGGCCTGTGTCCACTCCACACTGCTCTTAGTGTGAAAACAAAGACTTTCACTCTAATAGCCTTTGCCTGTTAAAGTAATTACAAAAGCAGAACCACCTACAAAAACATCACAAGTGTGATGTGTAAGAGGAGCCCGAAGGGTCTGGCTCCAATCAGAGAGGGCAACAACACAATCAAACTGTAAATAAGGAAGTCAAAGGAAATACAGGAAAAACTCACTGAAGATTTCTACTTGGTATCTTGAAATCCTTTGATATAAGATTACTTTTGGGTCTGAGCTTATAAACTGAGAGGAAGCTGGAGCCCCCGGCACCACTCCAAGCCTTCCTTGTGCAGCTTTAGAATTTTTGGCCACCAATGTCCACCAAAGTCCTTGAAGGGTTTCTGTGGCTCCTCAAACCTGAAAGTTGAGCTTGACGTTAATGGTAAGGCCCCCCTAAGCCAGACTCATGGTAGGACCGCAGAAAAGCTTGGATTTCAACTTCTGTGGATAACCACGCAAGCTATCTGAAGGCCGGTGTAGGTGCCAGAATATCTGGAGGGAAGACATTCTTTTTTTAGAGAATTACATTCCAGTCGGGCTTCAGGAAGGCTCTGAAAAAGCATCCAGACTGTGAGATATTTCTAGGTACTCAGATGAAATACAACCCCGTTTCCCAAAAAGTTGGAACACTGTGAAAAATGTAAATAAAAACTGCATGCAATGATTCGTAAATACTTAAACTCGTATCTAATTGAAAATAGACAAAACAACATATCAAATGTATTGTGTGTATTTTTATGAAAAAGAAATGGCCATGTTGAATTTGATGCCAGCAACACGTCTAAAAAAAAGGAAAAGAGGAACAACTACCACTGAGCTGCATCACCTCTTCTTTTAACAACACTCTGGAAATGTTGGGGAGCTGAGGAGACCAGTTTCTGGAGTTTAGAAAGTGAAATGTGGTCCCATTCTTGCCTGATAGAGGATTTCAGCTGCTCAACAGTTCAAGGTCTCCTTTGTTGTATTGTTCATGTCCTGATGCTCCAGATGTTTCCAATGATTGACAGGTCTGGACTGCAGGAGGCCAGTTTATCAGAGGACTCTTCTACTAGAGAACCATGCTGTTGGAATACGTGCAGAATGTGGTTGGATGTTGTTCTGCTGAAATAAACAAGACCTTCCTTGAAAGAGACGTTGTCTGGATGGCAGCATATGTTGCTCCAAAACCTGAATATATCATTCAGCATTAATGCTTCCTTCCAGATGTTCAAGCTACCCATGCCATTTGAACTAATGTATCTTCTGATAGAGACTCTGCCACTCTGAAATGATCTTTTTATACCCAATCATGTTACTGATCTGTTACCAGGTAACCTGATTAGTTTTGAGATGTTCCACCAGGTGTTTTGTTTTTTTAGCAAAACTGAACTTTTCCAGTCTGTTGTTAACCCCGTCCCAAACATGTTGCTGCCATCAAATTCTAAATGAGCCTATTGTTCATAAAATAATAACATTTCTCAGTTTCAACATTTGATATTTTGTCTTGGATTCATTTTCAATTAAATATGAGTTTATATGATTTGCAAATCATTGTATTATGTTTTTATTTACATTTTCCACAGCGTACCAACTTTTGTGGGAATGGGGTGATACTTAGATAGAGTTTCTGAGGCCAAAACCAGTGTGATATATTTAGATCAAACCGGCAGAAAACTAATATTACCAGTTTTAAAAACAAGCCAACATATATCAGAACTATAAGTATAGCTTTGGGGTAGGGTGCCTCTGCTAACCACTCAAGTTGTCGTTTACATGCATATCTGTCCAAACTCATAGACCTTGCTGCAAAAAAGTAAAATGTACTTTCTTGATGGGCACCTGGGGATGATGTGGGTGATAGACGTGGATGAACTGAAGGGAACAGAGAGCACTGCTAGTTGATTCCTCTCTGCAGACTTTCTTCAAGTTTGAATGCTTCAGTATTACACAGATAATTCGGTTCAGTCCTCCACTGAAAGGAACCGTTTGACCTCTACCCACATCATGGAGATGTTTTTTTTAATGAAGGGGTCCCCGTTTTGTTTTGTACACACACACAGTCACCCCGTACAGTCCCACCAATGGTGTCACACTATTGCAGTAATGAACAGATGGCGGTAATACACCTTGATTTGCAACAAACTTCCAACAAAGTAGGAAATAATCACATACTGTATGTTGTAGACGTAAACAATGCAGGACTGATATTTTGAAGAAAACACAGATGTGTAAGTGTAATATGAAGCAGGAAGGGTAAAGGTAAATCTAACTTTGTTTACTGGAAACAAATATCCTGGGAACCTTTAACTCCTTCAACTAATTATTGGTTTTCCAAGAGACTGTGAACAAAAATATAAACACATCATACACTGAACAAAAATATAAACACAACATACACTCAGCAAAAATATAAACACACCATATACTGAACAAAAATATAAACACACCATACACTCAACAAAAATATAAACACACCATACACTCAACAAAAATATAAACACATCATATACTGAACAAAAATATAAACACACCATATACTGAACAAAAATATAAACACACCATACACTCAACAAAAATATAAACACACCATACACTCAACAAAAATATAAACACACCATACACTCAACAAAAATATAAACACACCATACACTCAACAAAAATATAAACACACCATAGACTGAACAAAAATATAAACACAACATACACTCAACAAAAATATAAACACACCATATACTGAACAAAAATATAAACACAACATACACTCAACAAAAATATAAACACACCATATACTGAACAAAAATATAAACACAACATACACTCAACAAAAATATAAACACACCATATACTGAACAAAAATATAAACACAACATACACTCAACAAAAATATAAACACACCATACACTGAACAAAAATATAAACACAACATACACTCAACAAAAATATAAACACACCATATACTGAACAAAAATATAAACACACCATACACTCAACAAAAATATAAACACACCATATACTGAACAAAAATATAAACACAACATACACTGAACAAAAATATAAACACACCATACACTCAACAAAAATATAAACACACCATATACTGAACAAAAATATAAACACACCATACACTGAACAAAAATATAAACACACCATACACTCAACAAAAATATAAACACACCATATACTGAACAAAAATATAAACACACCATACACTCAACAAAAATATAAACACACCATATACTGAACAAAAATATAAACACAACATACACTCAACAAAAATATAAACACACCATATACTGAACAAAAATATAAACACACCATATACTGAACAAAAATATAAACACACCATATACTGAACAAAAATATAAACACACCATATACTGAACAAAAATATAAACACACCATATACTGAACAAAAATATAAACACACCATATACTGAACAAAAATATAAACACAACATACACTCAACAAAAATATAAACACACCATATACTGAACAAAAATATAAACACACCATACACTCAACAAAAATATAAACACACCATATACTGAACAAAAATATAAACACAACATACACTGAACAAAAATATAAACACACCATACACTCAACAAAAATATAAACACACCATATACTGAACAAAAATATAAACACACCATACACTGAACAAAAATATAAACACACCATACACTCAACAAAAATATAAACACACCATATACTGAACAAAAATATAAACACACCATACACTCAACAAAAATATAAACACACCATATACTGAACAAAAATATAAACACAACATACACTCAACAAAAATATAAACACACCATATACTGAACAAAAATATAAACACAACACTTGTCATTTCAAGTGATCTAATGGTCATAATATAATAATAATAATAATAATAATGGTGTGTTGAGACCAATGATGAAGTGAATTATTATTATTAATGTCTGTGAAATCGCATCTGCCAATGTTGAAAACATTGAACTTAACAGAGACGCAGTCGGTCCACTGATCATAAACACGCCTGTAACTCAGGAACTGTTGAGCATCAACAGATGACACTTGTACCAGTGACTCATCAGGGTTTTATCTTCTTGCTGCTCCGTGCACGCACACAAGCAGTTGTCTAGGAAGTTATTGATCTACCCTCATATAATTATAATTGAATTGAAAAGACTTAAATTAAAGCAACCAGAACCAGAACTAAGGGGCTCACGCCACCCAACACTAGGCACAAAACAAATACTGGCAATGAAGTGAGAGAAGATGAAAAGATGAAATGAAAGCAGTGACGACACCTATAAAAGCATTAAAGTGAGCATTAATAAACTGTATAGTTCTGTATGACCAGTAGACATGTAGCGTGATAGTTCTGTATGACCTGTAGACATGTAGCGTGATAGTTCTGGATGACCTGTAGACATGTAGCGTGATAGTTCTGTATGACCTGTAGACATGTAGCGTGATAGTTCTGGATGACCTGTAGACATGTAGCGTGATAGTTCTGTATGACCTGTAGACATGTAGCGTGATAGTTCTGTATGACCTGTAGACATGTAGTGTGATAGTCCTGTATGACCTGTAGACATGTAGTGTGATAGTCCTGTATGACCTGTAGACATGTAGCGTGATAGTCCTGTATGACCTGTAGACATGTAGTGTGATAGTCCTGTATGACCAGTAGACATGTAGCGTGATAGTTCTGTATGACCTGTAGACATGTAGTGTGATAGTCCTGTATGACCTGTAGACATGTAGTGTGATAGTCCTGTATGACCAGTAGACATGTAGCGTGATAGTTCTGTATGACCTGTAGACATGTAGTGTGATAGTTCTGTATGACCTGTAGACATGTAGCGTGATAGTTCTGTATGACCTGTAGACATGTAGTGTGATAGTCCTGTATGACCTGTAGACATGTAGTGTGATAGTTCTGTATGACCTGTAGACATGTAGCGTGATAGTTCTGTATGACCTGTAGACATGTAGCGTGATAGTTCTGTATGACCTGTAGACATGTAGCGTGATAGTTCTGTATGACCTGTAGACATGTAGCGTGATAGTTCTGTATGACCTGTAGACATGTAGCGTGATAGTTCTGTATGACCTGTAGACATGTAGCGTGATAGTCCTGTATGACCTGTAGACATGTAGTGTGATAGTCCTGTATGACCAGTAGACATGTAGCGTGATAGTTCTGTATGACCTGTAGACATGTAGCGTGATAGTTCTGTATGACCTGTAGACATGTAGCGTGATAGTCCTGTATGACCTGTAGACATGTAGTGTGATAGTCCTGTATGACCAGTAGACATGTAGCGTGATAGTTCTGTATGACCTGTAGACATGTAGCGTGATAGTTCTGTATGACCTGTAGACATGTAGTGTGATAGTCCTGTATGACCTGTAGACATGTAGTGTGATAGTTCTGTATGACCTGTAGACATGTAGTGTGATAGTCCTGTATGACCTGTAGACATGTAGTGTGATAGTCCTGTATGACCAGTAGACATGTAGCGTGATAGTCCTGTATGACCTGTAGACATGTAGCGTGATAGTCCTGTATGACCAGTAGACATGTAGTAAATGAAGATGTGACCCACACATCAGTCTTCAGTAAGTCGCCTTGCTCTCCTTTCCAAACCACTTCCAACAATAAACAGTAATATGTGATGAAGGAAGGTACGAAGACAAACAATCACTCACTCCCACAAATGGATCAGGTTCCACACAGAACTGCCCCAGATGAGAAAAACAGTTCTGGCCTCAGAAAAACGCAGTTTACCTTCATCTTAGCAGAGTTATGACTTATAAGACCTTCCTTCATCTCCTCATCAGCCGTCTTCACTTCCTCAGTTCCTCCCGCTAAACTGTCCACAGAGGAACAAGCCTGAATACAAAACTGAGGTCATAATTCAAATATTGTGATGTGGACTTTAGATGAAAGGCTTTTAAAGCCGAGCTCTGATATGTGACACCCACTGAGCAGAACAAGCATTCCACCTCCTTATAACCAGAGGCGTCGTGCTATTTAAGTACCACACGCATGCATGAGAGCACACACATAGACATATGTACATACACTCATTTCAGTGTAACCACTGCTCCTTTTATATATTTCCATTAATTTAACAAAGTTAACAAGATAATCCTCCTGGATGATTTATCTAAAGTGTGATTGTCCAACTTCAGATCCTTCATGGGATTTTCATAGTAATATTTCAATATGACCAGCAGCTGTCAAGCTCTGGAACCAAATATTACACCAATATATAGACCACCTGAAGAAGTCATCTTAAAGTTATTCCCTCAGTTGACTAAAATCTCAAACTATTTATTTTATTATATGTTACTCCTAAATAGAAGAAATTGATCGTTTTCAGGTTTTCTCAAAATTAAAAGATGTTTTGGATTCACATTCTTCTCATAATATGATCTACTAGCAGAACAACAACCTGATGAAATATTATGGTATAATATATGTATAGTATATAATATATGGTATAGTCCACTGACCTGATGTGATTTTTAATGTGAAAACCTCATGTCTGTGTGTGTGTGTGTGTGTGTGTGTGTGTGTGTGTGTGTGTGTGTGTGTGTGTGTGTGTGTGTGTGTGTGTGTGTGTGTGTGTGTGTGTGTGTGTGTGTGTGTGTGTGTGTGTGTGTGTGTGTGTGTGTGTGTGTGTGTGTCTGCTCAGGGAACTAAAGTTATGACACCTCACAACACTCACAACACCTCAAAGCTTTTTAAACATGGACCTCAGTCCTCCCACAAAACCCAATAAAACAATCAAGCAGCTGAGACTCTTGGGGGTGATAATAAACTCCAGGAGGCTCAGAGACGGCAGCGCTCGGCCTCCTCTCAGAGCTGGATGTATTCGTGCAGACCAGCCGTCTGATTTCAGTGGTTTGAAGAACAAACTGGAGTCCATTGTTATTCTCTGTGTCTCAGATCAGCAGCAAACACATTCATGATTATTTGTTTTGTTCTCCCAACATTTATATCATCCCTGAACTTAGCTAACATTAGCTACAGTATATTGTGACGACCACTGGCTACTCCTGAGTGTGTTTGAATGCTGACAGCTTCTGTCTCCATCCAGGTTTCCTTGTTACCATGGGAACAGATTACCGTGTCCTGGCTGGTCTGGATCACCTGAGCCCAGGTTTCCTTGTTACCATGGGAACAGATCACCGTGTCCTGGCTGGTTGGATCACCTGGGCCCAGGTTTCCTTGTTACCATGGGAACAGATCACCGTGTCCTGGCTGGTTGGATCACCTGGGCCCTCTCTGCTCTCATCCCTGCCTGCCTGCATACTTGGCTTTGTTTCACCCTAATTCTTCCATTTCTACAACACGTCATCATGACACGTGATCTCCACCCATCAATCACCTGCTCTCTGATAGCACTGATAAATGCACCTCATTCACGGGTGTATTAGTTTGGTATTTTGTTTTTTATTGCAATAATACATTTTCACTAGTGTTCTCGTACAACCGAGTACACCTGAGAAAACACGAGAACACACAAGAATACAAGAGAACGCACGAGAACGCACGAGTACACCTGAGAAATAATGGGAACACATGCGAACACCCGGGAACATGTGAGCAGAGAAAGTGAGTGAACATCAGTGTGAAGTGTCTCAGCTGCCGAGGACAGTTAACAGCAGGGTAGTTGTACCCAAGCTGGACTCCTGCTGTCAACTTTCCCTGACTAAACACACTGTTCAACAACTACAACAACACCAGCCTGACAACCCGGGGGGAGGGGGGGCTGTCACCTGTTCCTTGTCACGACCTCCTGTAAATAACCCTGTTTATGATAGAACATCAAATGGCAGGTTAACAGTTAGATCAGCTAACCAACTGTCTACCCCCACCCTCACCCCCCCCCCACACACACACACACCATCTCACCTCCTCCTCTTCCCCCCACCACCTCCTTTCTACCAGCACAAAGTTCCCTCTCATCCCACAGTTGGGGAAGTCATTGTGCTCCCGCTGTCATCAACTTCCTTCACACACAAACTCTCTTAGACCCTGTTTACACCCTGTTTACATGTTGTTTACACTTTGTTTGCACCTAGTTTACACTTTGTTTACACCTTATTTACACTTTGTTTACACCCTGTTCACACTTTGTTTACACCTTGTTTATACCATGTTTACAATTTGTTTACACTTTGTTTACACCTGGTTTACACATGTTTACACTTTGTTTACACCTGGTTTACACCATGTTTACACCCTGTTTACACCCTATTTACACTTTATTTACACTCTGTGTACACCCTGTTTACACTTTGTTTACACTTTGTTTACACCTTGTTTACACCTTGTTTACACCCAGTTTACACCCAGTTTACACCCAGCATCGTGAACATGTCCCGATCAGTCCTGGTGAGATCGGATCAAAGTGTGAACAGGGTGTAAACAAAGTGTAAACAAGGTGTAAACAAATTGTAAACATGGTATAAAGCTGTTCACACCCGACCTCTCGTACATCTCCAGGTGTGTCTCCAGTGAGCGTTGTGATCGGATCTCACCTCCCAGCTCACGAGCGTGTGCACGAGCACACAGCGCAGACAGCTCAAGTCCAAGCAGTAATCATCAATAACGTATATTTCTATTGGTTCAATTTAATAAAGTCAACAAGAGAATTCAGCTATTTTCAAAGGTTGTTCTAAATGACTCATGGAAAATGTATTTGTCCAATTTCAGGCACAAAACGTTCCTCCAAATGTTTCACTAAAAAGGCTGAGAAGCGTTTTTTTTAGGCCTATAAGTTGGGAAAGAATATTTAGCAGAAACGTGAAGGAGCTGTCATGAAACATGTAAAATCTAAAAAACATAAACATTTATACACATTTTTTGTGCCGGTTTAGGTTAGGTTAGAAACTATAATGACAACCTTGCGGTCTCATGTCTCAGCAACCAGTCAGGTTTTAGTTCATGTTCGTATCAGAAGTCCTTCTGTGTGTTCACGTTTGATCAACACAGCTGACCGACACCAGTCAAAGCTTCATCTATAAAATATATCTAGATATATATAAAACCTGCTTTTTCTGAAAGAAGCATCTTCTTCTATGTATAAAATCAGTTGGAGGGGTCTATATGTGAAAGAATTATGTTGGTTTCATATTAATATTAATAATCTTGCAATACAGTGAACCCTCGTTTTTCGCGGGGGTTACGTTCCAAATAGAGACCGTGATAGGCGAAATCCGTGAAGTAATAACCTTTATTTTTTTTACAATTATTATACAATGAAATACTCCATAATACATTGAAACCAAAGAACAAAACCTTTTTACAGGCCCAAGCATTTGTTTAACAAATAAAAGTACTGTATAAATGTTTTTTTTTTTTTACAAATAACTACTGTACTGTAAAATAATAATTTGAATCATCAATACGAACTGAAGGCTTCAAATTGCTGAGATCGGCACCGCCCCACTGCGACCCGAGTCATTGGATTAGAACGGGAGGAAATGAAAAATGATTATGAAAACAAATACAAAGTACAGTCGGACAAATAGTGACTCGTGTATTTCACTGCTCTTCTGACTGAGCCGCTGCATCCTGACTCCGCTCTGCAGCGGTTCTTTCTTCTAAAGCCGGCGGTGCAGGTGTGGTTTTTCGAGAGAAGAACATAGTTATCGGTAGTTGTTGTCGCTCTTTTTTCTTCTGGGCAAAAAGATTCTTATAAACCGACATGCCACCATCGATTATGTTTGAGAACTGTAATGAACGGCTCATCAAAGGGTCCCATTCTTGGCAAGTGCCTTTGTCGGTGCAGAACGTTTTGTCGACATTATGGGTTTTAGAGAAACTTGAAATTGCAAGAGAATTTGCTAACTTAAATTTGGCAAGCTGTTTTACGTACGTGTACATATTAAACCGCAACGTTATTGACAAACAGGTAGAGAAGAAGCGGAGAGACTGTTTAGCCAATCAGAATGCAGAACACAATGCACGATGCAAATCCGTGAAGCAGCGAGACCGTGAAAGGTGAACCGCGTTATAGCGAGGGTTCACTGTATATAGAAGTGAGTCACGGATATCGGCGATAGCGTCCATTAGTACAGCCTTGCATACAATTTGTTGTATCCAATCCCAGAAAAACAATAACTGGCGACCATTTCATTAATTCCTGCTGAAGAGAGAGAGACTTGGCACTAAAAGGTTGTCCCAGTCATATTTCTACAAGATGTATTTTTCTAACCCCCCTTATCTTTGCTGCAAAGCCTGACGGTTTCTCTTGATTGACAGAAGGGAAGGAAAAGCTCCTGGAAAGCCTCATTATGATGCTGTGAAAACAAACAGTTATGATTAATGTGAGTGCTCTTCCTCCTGAAAGCAAAGGGCCGTCAGCTTCGCTGCTGTTTTTACACAAATTCATTTCTTGTATCCACTCCAGGAAAAACAAACTTCCCCTTTCAAAGGAATCTTTGTCATTTCAATTTGTACACGAACCCAAAGTGCCTGAAACTCCATCCAGTAGGCCAAGAATGTGCTGCACACCCACATAGGACATAAGAGCTGCTTCTCGGCTTCTTGTTGTCTTGTAAAGACGTTAGTGCTTCAGGTCCCTGAGGTGAGCTGAAGAATGCAGTAGGAGCTCGATGGCTTTTCCAGAGAAGTCCTGCACTAGTCACCTTGGATGGTGGAGACCTGAGCAAAGGAACCGAGGAAGCCTGGAGGATTTCATCGTGAAGAAGTGAGATATAAACGAGGTTGCATTATTATGTGAGACTTTAGTAGCTCAGAGTATCGTCAATACATCAGTCAAAGGCCTTCACACAGCAGTTCATCCTTCTACTACACCTCTGCTGGTCTGTCTGTCTGTCTGTCTGTCTGTCTGTATATCTGTCTGTCTGCATGTCTGTCTGTCTGTCTGTCTGTCTGCATGTCTGTCTGTCTATCTGTCCATCTGTCTGTCTGTCTGCCTGCCTGCCTGTCTGTCTGTCTGTCTTTCTGCCTGTCTATCTGTCTGTCTTTCCTCTTGTCTGCCTGTCTGTCTGCCTGTCCATCTGTCTGTCTGTCTGCCTGCCTGCCTGTCTGTCTGTATGTCTGTCTGTTTGTCTGTCTGTCTTTCTGCCTGTCTATCTGTCTGTCTTTCCTCTTGTCTGCCTGTCTGTCTGTCTGTCTGTCTACCAGGAAGGTCTGAACAGTTCACCAGAGACTGAAACAGTCACATGAATCTTTTCTCCACAACTGACTCTCAAACTTCAACTCACCTCTGAACTGCAGTTATCCTGAAAGACAGCGAACTAAGCTTGACTTTGTGTTTACTGGGTGATAAACCAGGACAGCTGCAATAATAGACCACTGCAAACCATCCAGGGCAAACAGGACATTGATTTCATTGTCTTTCTAGAAAAAGTGTCATGAACTGGATCAATCTATTCATGTAGAAAACGTACCGTAACAAACACAGTTAAAGGGCCAAGAATATCCCATATTTACACCGCTCTGCTCTCAACAGTTGTATTTCTGTCAGTCAGTCTGCACGCAAATTGCTGTATGAAGTGTCCATGAGTGCCACAAACTCCTGACTTACTGCTTCATATGAAAAGTCCATTGAGCATGAGGAGAAATAGAATAAGCTCAGTCTCAAGGCTGACTGGACAAATCAGGGCCGTATGTCCAGTATTAAAGGAAAGACGTCTATGTTGGAAACTCTCACTGTGCACATCTGGAAAAGTCTTTGTTGGTAGAAAGGCAGCATGAAAGCAGAGCTTGTATTCACAATGACTGGTGTGTGTATTGATTTGGTCTTTGAGTTGTCCAAACACCATGATCTGAACCTCCATGTCTATGGTACTGAACCACATGCAAAAAAAATATGAATGCAGCACTGAAGGTGCTTCTTGATCAGTGACAAAAGGATCTTAACTTAAAGCCCATTCAGTATCTTTGTTGGAACTTAGAACGAGATCAGGTCCATCCATCCATCAGAAGCAGGTCACTAGTCCATCACATAGAGTACACCACTGTACCACTTAACCACTGAACCACTGTACCACTTAACCACTGCACCACTGAACCACTGAACCACTGAACCACTGTACCACTTAACCACTGAACCACTGTACCACTTAACCACTGCACCACTGAACCACTGAACCATTGCACCACTGAACCACTGTACCACTTAACCACTGCACCACTGAACCACTGAACCATTGCACCACTGAACCACTGTACCACTTAACCACTGAACCATTGCACCACTGAACCACTGTACCACTTAACCACTTAACCACTTAACCACTTAACCGCTGCACTGCTGTACCACTGTACCACTGTACCACTTAACCACTGCACCACTGAACCACTGAACCATTGCACCACTGAACCACTGTACCACTTAACCACTTAACCACTTAACCGCTGCACTGCTGTACCACTGTACCACTGTACCACTTAACCACTGCACCACTGAACCACTGAACCATTGCACCACTGTACCACTGTACCACTGTACCACTTAACCACTTAACCACTTAACCACTTAACCGCTGCACTGCTGTACCACTGTACCACTGTACCACTGTACCACTTAACCGCTGCACCGCTGTACCACTGTACCACTGTACCACTGTACCACTGTACCACTGTACCACTTAACCGCTGCACCACTGTACCACTGTACCACTGTACCACTGTACCACTTAACCACTTAACCGCTGCACCACTGTACCACTGTACCACTTAACCACTTAACCACTTAACCACTTAACCGCTGCACCGCTGCACCGCTGTACCACTGTACCACTGTACCACTGTACCACTTAACCACTTAACCGCTGCACCGCTGCACCGCTGTACCAGTGTACCACCGTACCACTGCATCTGGAGATTTACAACCAGATTCAGTGCAGCCTTTCCTTTACTGTCAACCAAGGTTCAAAGATCCGTGTGTGAAGGTCGTCTGATAGACATTTATCTAAAGTCACATCTATTCCCTGATGAAGAGTTGAACAGTTGAAACCTCGAGTGACTTCAGTTTAAGGTAAAACGATCAGAAGATCTGGCAGTACACATCTCGAGAGGAACCTATAAAGTGACTCCAGAATGATCCACCTGGATTTATCTTCTTCTTTTGAATAAAATCTTGTTGGTTTGGTTTAAATGCCAGTGAACTCAAGGACACAATGGAAGGAAAGGCTCCCGACAGTAAAAGCCTGATGAAACAACTGACATGGTTAAAAAAGAAAAAAGAAAAAGGTAAAAGTGAACAATCAGAACACTAAAACCTATCAGGCAGTAACCTGCTGCAGCTCAACACCGCCTCTTCTCCTGTAGTCCGAGGTTCTAGGTTTCAGCATCCCACTTTCATCAACTCTTTTTCAAAGACAAATATTCTGGTTCCAACTTTAAATGCAGTGTAGCATCTCTTCAGAAACCCACTGACTGAGAGGAAGCTACAATCCACAGCAAAACCCAGACCTGCAAGTACCACGAATCAAAGAATTCAAACATCACAGGTCAGTGTTCATTCATTAGATTCATGTCTTTAGCTGACATGTGAGAAGAAGAAATATGTTGTGCAGAACTCCTGTCTGACATGAAGGAGCATCATCCATCAATGTCACTGAAGCAAAGCAACTCCACTGAAACCTTCAGCGGACGGTTGGCATGAAATGGAGACACAGAGGAAACCACTGGTTTGTAAAGGAAGACATTTCTACAGGCCGATGTAACATCATTCATGGTTTCAGTCCTTTTGGCCAATCAGACACAAATCTAAAGCAGATGGTGCGTCTCAAAATAAAAACTCATCATTCTGTGTTTTCGTTTGGATCCTCTGCCAGGAACAAAAGTCAGAACAGTTTCTGCAGGATATTATTCACATTCATCATTTCATGCAATCTGTCAGTGGGTTTAGAGCTAATCTAATAATACCAATAAAACAATAAAACATTATGAATGAAAAAGATTCAATCGTAAAGTGCAGGTATCGGTTGTGATATCTCATTACAGAACTGTAATTCAACTAATCCAACATTATGTTGAAACTGACCGTGGTCTCAAAACAACATCACAACCAATAATAACAGCTTCATTCAAAGTAACTCCGTCACAGTGACGGTTGATTGTTGAGCAGCAGCAGTTTAAAATAATAATCCTACGTTTGTTTTATGATCTGTCCAGACATGGTTGATCAGTGACCGAAGGAACCTGACAGCTCAGTGGGTTCACTGCTTTTCCTCCAGTCTACCGATGATCACAGGGTCAACAAGAGTCAACACTGACGATCAAATTATATTAACAACTATTGATTAGATGTAAGTTTTTATACAACCAAACCTGATGTGAAAGTGTTGCTGGGAGTAAAAATGGGTAATTAGTAAACGTGATGCTTCAGTAAAGGTAAAGTCCCAAAGATCAATCAGTTCACGTACAAGACTGAGTTCACTTATAGTACGGCTGCAAATTTCTTGAGTAATAAATCAATTGTTTTGTATATAAAATTTAAAAAAATATGTATTACAATTTAACATTTATATTGTTTGTTTTGTCAAATACAACATCAGCGTGTAGCGTGTAGCATGTAGCGTAACAATCGACATGCTACAGACGGGCTGTGAAGAATCTGTCATTCTGACTCTTCCTGGATTTAAGGACTAAAAACAGTCTTATTCAGACTGTTTGCAGAATTTTAAGAAATTTCTGTCAGATATTTACTGAATGATTTTCTTTCCCCCTTTTTTCAGTTGCTCAACACCACATGTTGAAGAGGCCAGTGTGTGTGTGTGTGTGTGTGTGTGTGTGTGTGTGTGTGTGTGTGTGTGTGTGTGTGTGCGTGTGTGTGTGTGTGTGTGTGTGTGTGTGTGTGTGTGTGTGTTCCCTTTGGCCCATTTTCTCAAGTGGCCCTAATTACAGCTGAACTCTGAAGGTGATACACGATCCATTCAAATTAGCTACTGCAATTTGAACTACCATTCCCTCTGCCCTCTTTCAGCTAACTGAAAGAAAAAAAGCAGTGATTCTCCACTCGGTCGGTCCGACTGCTGTTGTTGGCGAGTCGCCCAGGACTGTTAACATAAGAGCACGCTCCCTGCGGCTTCGCCAAATCGCTCCAATACCCACAGGATGTTTGGAGCAAAGCAACAGGCCTCACACACTGTATGCCAGCCTGGGAGTGTGTGTGTGTGTGTGTGTGTGTGTGTGTGTGTGTGTGTGTGTGTGTGTGTGTGTGTGTGTGTGTGTGTGTGTGTGTGTGTGTGTGTGTGTGTGTGTGTGTGTGTGTGTGTGTGTGTGTGTGTGTGTGTGTGCCAGGGGGCTCGGTCACAGACCTGTGGACAGCTCTTGACAAATTCCAGTATATCAGTCCTGGCTCAGTGTTTCCTGTAAACAGCTGTTATTGGATGTATTGCAGTGACTCAGGTTATCTCTGCAGGACATGTGGTGACGTAGTAACTGTGATTTCCTGTTTGGTAGGTTGTGTCACAAAATGCTGCTTTCATGAATTAAACTCTGACGTCTGAGATCAGAACCAACTGTAAGGGAGTTTTTTTATTTCGTTTTGCAATCCAAATTATTTTACTCTCAGTTCATGTATTTTTACTTCCAAACTTGATTTTTGATTGCAGTGCAAAAGAATTGCTCTCGAAACTGTTTTTATGTGGCATAAAAAAAAACAGAAAACGACCTAATTACGGATCTTACATTTTTTTAATTTGACCTGTTTTTAACTATAAATGATAAAACATTAGTTCAGGCTGATTTTTTTCAGAGATTTCATTACTTCTGTTCATGGACAAAAGCTATTGATCATAGACACGATGATACACAGTTGTACTCAGGCTGTAAGTCTTCAAAGATCTCAGTTTTTACAGTAGTAATTATGTGAAATGACGAGTGTGATATCCATACCAGGACTAATTTACATAACTGTAAATATTCTGACCGATGTGCGAGACAAGTGTGAATTCAGCATCCTTGGAAACCGTCCAGACGAGCTGCTAACGTTCCACTCTCAGTAAAATATCACCAAACACCGTAATGTGAATGAAAATGCTGGTTAAACATACTGATAGCTGTAAGTTCTGTTGTTTTGTTGCAAGTTTCAGGATCATCTGGAAAACAACTCAACAGTCCACAAGACGAACATGTGACTTTGAAAACGAAGCGGAGGTTCATACATGTTCGGTGGTTTTCATCCAACGCAAATAAATGTTTTGTATTCACATACTTCAGTTTTACTGTCAGTTCCTCAGTTGCATGTTTATGAGGAAGCATTGAGCCAAAACTCCGGTTCATGTTGACACTAGAAACGGTTTGACTGCTCACTTACTGAGAATTGATCACGTTTGGACAGAAGACTGATCCCACTTCTTTATTCTCCTTCGAATAAAATTCAGATTTAGTTTGCATCGTTTTTTTTTTTAGTTTTGGCCGACACTCCTCTCTATAATAACAATGTATGCACCGAGCTAACGGTGGAAATCTGTAGTCTGACGGTTCATCGAACACTCGGGATCTGAGGGTTATGAACGACCCTCCAGGTTAGTAAAACTTATTGGAACGACAAAAAAAAAAAAAAGCAGAAACAAAACGTATGACTGAGACCGGTTGTTGTAAACATCCTTCATCTTTCAGACCCACTTTCAACTGCAACTTTAACCTCCTGGACTAACTATCGTTGTGTTTTATCAAGTTAGGGAAAGTACTCAGAAAATACCACATCTCAGTTTTTCACATAGAAATAAATACCCCATCCCCCGTCCCACCACCCCCTGTCCCCCGTCCCACCACCCCAGTCCCATGTTAAACCACAACAAACACAGAAAAGTCTGGTCAGTCAATTTTAAAGCCTGCATGGCTTCTGCCAACGCAGCTCCTCTCCAATAAGAGGCAGCTGAACAGTGTGTGTGTGTGTGTGTGTGTGTGTGTGTGTGTGTGTGTGTGTGTGTGTGTGTGTGTGTGTGTGTGTGTGTGTGTGTGTGTGTGTGTGTGTGTGTGTGTGGTGGGGGGATAGGGGGGGTTAGGGTGCACTAGGGAAAGGTCAGATTCAATTACATCTAATTTCAACTTTCTGAATTCACTACCATGCCTTTATTTGGAAGAGCAGAAATAGCTGCTGGTCTGTGGTCAGTTCCTGCTGAGTGACGGAGCATTTCCTGAATCCTGCTCACACAAACATGAACTGAATGAACCAACGTCAAACACTTCTCTGAAAAATATCTACAGATATGTGTGTTTGGTGCCGGTAATCTCTGAGGGAGGAAACGTGGCTCATGTCAAACACAAGGAAAATATTTGTATTTCAAACGCTATTTTCTCGCCTCTGATTTGAAATGAATTGCTTTTAACTTTTCCTCATTTCTTTTGACATGAGGAATTAAAACTAAATCTGAACATGCTTAATAAAGGCTGTCAACAAACACCTGAGGAGGACTTCAATGTGGGGATAAATTTATATTTAGCAATAGTTGCCCAAATACAGTTTCCCATGTTTGCCACATGGAACACGTGATCCTATGTATGATGCATGTTTACCACATGTTGTTATCATCATGTTATCGTGTTGATAACATGAGGAAAATATGTGGAAAGGTTTTTGCATTGGAATGTAAATTAATTTCATACATTACACCATGGAAATGTTTCAAAACCACGTTTCACATGTTCAAAACATGTTTCACATGTTCAAAACACGTTTCACATGTTCAAAACACACGTTTCACATGTTCAAACACATTTCACATGTTCAAAACACAATATATACATTTCACATGTTCAAAATATACGTTTCATGTGTGCGCAATCCAGTGAAACATGTGGTCACGTGATCAGATGAGTTTTTGCACATGTTGACTTGATGTGTATTTTCTGGTTCCCTCAGAGTGATGAACATTTTAAGAAAGAAACCGGTTTGTGCCGTGAGTGCTGTGATTTTTCTCTGCATGTTGTGTTGTAGCTGCAACAGAGAGAAGAAGAAGTGGCTGAACGCTCACGACAACATTCATCATGAGGAAACCAGATGGTGCGTTTCCCGACTCACACACTGCAACAAACAGCGTAACTGTCGGAGTGTGTTGTTGGTGTCTTTCCTTTCATGTGTTATTCAGACATCTACCTGCAGTGAGGTCACTAAACTAAGAGATGGTGTAAAAATACTCTAAAATATATACTTGATTAAATGATATTTACATCTTGTTTATTGATTTTCTCACTAACTGGAGCATCAGAGCAGCAGAGCGCTGATATCAACACAGCGGATGGGCTCTGCTTCATTTCATGCTTTGTAATTACGTCCTCATTCATTAGTTCACTGTGATTCACTTGTAATGTCTATCATGTAAGTAATGATTCACTGTAAGCGATTATAAATGTCTTTCTTCTATTTGTTTATTAATATATTTCAGGATGCAGAATTTAAGACAGACACCTCTTTCACAGTGAGACTATCAAAACTCATCAACTTGCAATGATGCTTTATTTGTAATAGATCTTACAAAACAAATCCGGACGCTACTGAGACTCCACATGTCCATTAATTCATTCTACGTCCTGGTTGACCTTTGACCTACTGGGTTCAATTGAAGACAGACACAGACAGTTTTAACATTGATGTGCAGCCATTTTTCCAGATGCATCATAAAATCTCAAAATGAAAATGTAATGTTAATCCACGATTCAGGGTTTATTTTGTCTGTGACACATTAATTGATTAATATTGCAATTTCAGTTAGTGCTATTAGTTAGTAATATTTATATTACCGTTATTTCAAACCGTTAATTATAACTAAATGTTGTTTCTTCTTTTAAAATGGTCTAATTAAATCATTGGTATCACTTCAACAAAGTGTAAGTCAGTCAGTCCTCATAATCTTTATCATACTTTTGATCCAAGATGTCAAACTTTATGGAACAATATTCTATAAAAAAAATCTCTGAAAGTCTGAAGGATTTACTTGTAAACTGAATTAAAGACTATAAAGGAGCTGTTTACTGGATAAGAACTAAGGCTGTCTATCAAAACCTACTCTGGGTCTGTTTGTTCGTTCATTTATTTGTTTGTTTGTTTATGTTCACCTCGTCTGTAATTTCTGATCATGAGTTTATAAGCGCTGTAGCAGCCCAGAGCCTGCAGGGTGTCCACCGGGACGGAACCACCAACCGTGTGCTTGCTGCTGCACATGCAGAGAGGTGAGAGGTTTGTCCAGCGTCGGTGACGTCGGTGTTACGGACGTACTACCCGGGCAGAGCTACCTGTGACTGGATCACCATGACGACGCTCATCTCAGGTCTGACCGGGATAAAGAAGCCAGACAGAAATAGATCAGGTAGATTAAGCTGCTGTTCACCTCCACCAACCGATCCAGTTCTAGTTTACATGCACATCTGTCCGAAATCATACAGATGTTCTGGCAATTGAGCTATAAATTCTAAAATGTGAATGATTCAAACTTCAACCCTGACGGAGCAGAAGATCGATCCGAGGCTGGTTTAGAGAGTTCAGAGACGGCTGCTGTTGCTGTTAAACGGCGCCGAGCGAACAGGAGCGACGCCGTGATGTCGTTTTTTATGGTAAATAAATATTGTGATAACAGAAATCAAAAATCTAGTGAAAATGCATCGTTTTTATTTGAATAACTATCCTCTACTGCAGCCAGAGCCCCCGAGCCCTCAGGATGGAAACACTGCATCACTGCAACCAGAAATTCAGCTCACGTTTGTTGATACATACCAGAATATAAAAAAAGATCATAAATGCAGGAAAATTAAACAAGAATATTACGAATGTTTTAATATTCTGACCAAAACATGTTCTAGTTGAAGATTCAAAAAAATATGCCCCCCCCCCCGCCCCCGTAGGACTGTCCCCCCCCCCCACCCCCCTCTGTAGGACTGCCTCCCCCCCACCCCGACTGCCACATTCCTCCCAGTATGGCCACACACTGGCAGCTGCACTGTAAACTTATCACAAGTGAAGAAAGGGGATCTGCTGCTCTCTTCCTGTCAGCACAGATGTCAAGGTGAACTTGGGGGACTCCTTAAATAACTGGCTCCACGACCCTGGACCCCCCCCCCCCATCCCATCACCACCACCACTAGTCAGCTGCACAGATTAGAGGAACCCTCTTGTTTACAAGGGCAGCGCAGGCTTTCTTTTTTAGCTGCAACCAAATCTACAGCATCCGAACATTATACAGGATGAGTAAGCAGCGAGACTTCCAGATTACCTGGATGAGAAACATCCGCATGAAATAAACAGTCTGAAGTCTCTGATAACTAATCAGATACAAATGAATTCAAATGTATTTGGAGGAAAACTTTCATGATTTCACATCTTTTCTGACAGCTACAATATCTCCTGCTATAGAACCGTAGACTATAGAAGTGTCAACAAACCTCCGGCTAGATATGTACTTCATCATGTCCAATTACATCTAAATAAAGTCCAATACTAAATATTAATAAATCAATAATCACATATTGGGTTTTTATCTGGTATGACAACAAATGTTAACAGTGGGATCAACAGTCTCCAACTAATGAATGAACACTCAAATATATACTCTGAATATACTTTATATATATACCTTATATACCTATGTATATATATATACCTATGTATATATATATATATATATACATATACATATATATACTGTATGAGAGCACATCATCGAAACATGTCCATGAAGCTTTGCAAGAGGAAACATTTCATGAGAGAAAAATGATGAGCAGTGAGGACTGTTTCAGAGGCTGATTGCAGCATTGGACATGAAAACCATTTCTTTCAGTGAGGATGTTTTTAAGGAGGCCGACTGCTGATCGTGTGGACGTGATCAGGAACACGGGTAGATAAGAGCAGGTCCAACTATGACCTCACAATGAAGCCCCACTCTTTGACTGGGGGGGTTGACCTCTGATGAGGTAGAGATTGGTTTCGATCTGTGGTTGTTTATCATGTTTATGTCTTTGATCTGTTTCAATATATATCAGTTAGTCGTCACACCCAGAGTAATCAGCTGCGGGTTTTTTTTTTAAATCAATATATAATAATAATAATATAAAATCATATTTTGTATAATATAACATATCAGTGAGTCTTTAAACCCAGAGTAATCAGCTGTGGTCTAAAGTCTAATACGGGACCAGAGAGTTCAACATGTACTCTATCTGTCTGTGCAGCTATTTTACCTCACACAGACACACACACACACACACACACACACACACACACACACACACACACACACACACACACACACACACACACACACACACACACACACACACACACACACACACACACACACACACACACACACAGAGAGAGTTTACCTTGCCCCTCTCTTTGATCCCAGGCTGCCGGTAGTCGGGTCTGTCAGCAGGCCGACTGCTGGGAATACTTTGAGTGCCTGGAGATCCAGTTGCCCCCCCGGTCTCACCACCGGTTCGGCACCAGAAGCCCTCCGTCCTCAGTTTGTATCTTGGGATCATAAAAAAGTGGCATTGTTCCTGCATAGCAGCGTCTACACAGGTTGCCTTCCTGTCCCAACCAGAGTGCTATTTCCATCTGACAGATGAAGAACAGCTAATCTCCTCTGGTATTATCGGTCAGTGATTGAGAACACGGCTCCAAGATGTGAATAAATAATTATAGATCAGCTTCAGGGTGTTTCTGTTTCTGTCACGGGTTCACTCTGCAACACCGACTAACTTTGATCCAGATTCTGATGTAACTTCTAGACATTTAGAAAACTAAAATAAACTAAATCACCCTGGGAGCTAAAGAATTAGAGTTTTCCATGTTGAGCCTGAAACACCATCTTTGGGTCTGTGCAGACAGAAAGAGAGAAACGACCCGTCATCCACCATCCAACAGACCAACAGCAGATCAGAGCTCATCATGTTTTGGCTCCACAGAGCATGGGGTCCAAATCCTTGACATTTAGGGGCCGACCTACAGGGATCCTCCCCGGTGGTGGAGGAAGTATTTGATCTTCTACTGAAGGGAAATGATGAATACTGAAGCATCAGTGAGTAAGCAGCTTGTTACTGTTAGCTGCTAGTTAGCCAGTTTAGTCCAACCTGGGGGTCGGGCCCCTCCATAGGGTCACCAGATGAATCTGAGGGATTATTAGATGATTAAAGGAAGGAGCAAGTTTTCTTTTTTTTTTTTTTTTTTGGTGGTGATGGTGGTGATGGTGGTGGTGGAGGTGATGGTGGTGAAGGTGGTGGTGGTGATGGTGGTGATGGTGGTGATGGAGGTGATGGTGGTAGTGATGGTGGTGGTGGTGGTGAAGGTGGTGGTGGTGGTGATGGTGGTGATGGTGGTGGTGGTGGTGGCGATGGTGGTGAAGGTGGTGAAGGTGGTGGTGGAGGTGATGGTGGTAGTGATGGTGGTGGTGATGGTGGTGAAGGTGGTGGTGGAGGTGATGGTGGTAGTGATGGTGGTGGTGATGGTGGTGATGGTGGTAGTGATGGTGGTGGTGGTGATGGTGGTGATGGTGGTGGTGATGGTGGTGAAGGTGGTGATGGTGGTGATGGTGGTGATGGTGGATGAAGAACTATGAAGAACTTCCACGTAGACATAAGTTCCTCGGTTATGTACATCACTGTCTGATTGCAGTGTGCGTAGCTTTTAGACTGCAGTGGTGCATCATGGGAGACCACACAGGAGGACTCCACTGTTTAAAGAGGAACTTGAAAACAAGGACTAATATTTGGTATGATAATAAGTTATTGAATTGTCCCTAAAGGTTGTGCATCCAAAAATTGTGCCATTAATTTAGTGAAAGCCCTTTTCATTTGTTTTATTATCTAAAATATCATGATGACACCAAAACACAACTGAATATGGAGCCAACATGGTGGAGGCCGTTAATTTGGCAGTTTCAAAATATTTCAGAGAAGATGTTCCATTTTTCATTTTTCAGGGTTTCGTCCGACTCTGCAGCCGTCCGCCTCAACCAGTTCAGCAGCTCTGCTCTGGTTTCCCCGGTCCAAACCCTCTCAGGGAGAAGGTGGTGCCGACAGCACACCACACTCAGCCGGGGACACCGGGCCGTCTCAGCCATGTGGGCTTCATCTCCGTCAACTCAACAGAACAGGCGTGTTTTTAGCACTTGTGCTTCGTTTCTTGGTCATCACAAACATTTGGAAGAAAAGCGTGTGTGGAGCCGATGAGGTCTGAAGAGGCTCTGAGGTTATACACAAACACATCTTCTTATTGTTATTATAATTCCAATAGTTTGTTATTCTTAACGTCCGGCACTCATTTGATCACCTAATCTAACTAAAGGTTGGTCATTAAAACCCCAAAATGTTTATCAATGTTTAAACATGAGCTCACTTTCTGTCGTGGCTCCGGAGGCGTCACAGTTCTGCCTGTCGGTGAATGTGAGTTAATGCTGACTGGGCACCAGCTGGGCACCGGGCCGGCCCGATCACCGTCTATACGGCAATACCTCCCACGAAGAGCCGGGGAAAGGCCCGCTGACCTGACGGCGGCGATGACATCATCAGGAGCCAAAAAACAACCGAACCGTGTTGGACCGATGAACCCCATGAAGCTCACGCTACTTTCAGGGTGATTTCACTACCTTCACTTTTAAACTCTTATCCTGGTCCTCATAGGGGCTAAACTTTATATATCATCATACTACATCGTGTTTATTTCAGAACAGTCTAATTCATCCAGATCTTTCATCATTTAGTTTGATATTTCTTTCGATTAGCTTTTATATTTAGAAAAAAGTGGCTTATAAAATGGTTATGTTTTTACATGTATCTCACCAATTAATATTGAAAGTAGAAGCATCTTTTCAGAACTGTGTAGAGGAGATTTTCTAGAATCTGTTAAGATGTGAACCGTGTTTGGGTGACACTCGATGACTCAGCAATTTGAAAACAATATGTGCTTAGTGCCTGACGGGGCCCAAACAAGGACTCAGGACATACAGCGCTGTGATACGTGATAATAAGTCGGCTGTCGGGTCGGCCCACATACATGTTGATATTATTATTTTAACAATGTGTGATGTCATGTCAGCCCTGTGTTGGACACAATGCAGAATTTCAGCTGTGATTTCCAAACCAGATTAGTTGAGGACGCGTTGTACGGAGAAACAACGAGTATCATCAGAGCAGGTGAGTTCGGCTGTTTATTTCAAAATGCACCTCGTTGGGGAGCGATCGGGACGCTGCATTTCATTTCAGGCTTCATACTGAATGTAATGGATTTCAATTGGCCTCCATCTGGTTGTAATAGTTCAAATAAAACAGAACCAACTTATATTCAAAAGAAGGTCAGTGTTCAATCCACTGGATCCTTTTAATAACTGATTCATATATTATGTTCTTAGCTATGATTCTAATGAAGAATCTAAAACTAAAGAATAAATATGTATTAAAAGTCTTTCCATGATATAGTCTTCATACTGTGTTTACAATGGAGATCAAAGGTGCTAAATTAAACAATACAACAACAAATATATGATCATATGAATTAATATGGTGTAATATAAATAAGAAATTATGAAAGGATCCAGAACATTTTTGAAAGTGAGAATATGAATGTAAAATGTTTTTCTTTCATCCCCATGACGTACAGCAGGAGGCTCTGCTGTTTTTTTCTCTTCTTTAACAGAGTAAAACATGGCGCTCATTAGAGGAAATGGTGTTGTGACAAGAAACAGACTTCACACTATTTGAAATTAAATTCTGAAATCAATGAAAGAGAAGAGCAAGCTTCTGATTAGTTTTTATATATATACTGGATAATTGCACTATTTTACGGTTTGACAGAAAAGAGATAACAAATGAACCTTAAAGACTAGTTGTGTTAAAGCTTAATGAATTTGTCTTTAAAATGTTCCCCACCGAGAAATAGGACACATTTGCTGAGTAAGGCTTTCACGTAGGTGGTCTGTCAGTTTTAGCCGACCGCGGTAATGTGACCACACAAGAACCTCCTTCACCTGGTTGGAGGACACAGAGTCACCAGAAGCTGTAAAAAGACCATCTGGCTGCTCCGAGTTGAAAGACTTCCACACCTGCAGCGGCTGAAGAATCTCCTCTGAAGCCGCGAGCAAATCGCCACCTTAACAGGCTGCAGGGCCGTTAGACCGACACTTACCGCCATGTTGAACAGTAACATCCTATTGACAGGACCAATTAACACTAATGTGTGGTGATGGGCTGCTCTGCCCGTTCTCACAGGGCTTCACAAACACTCTTTAAAGTCCTGTACGCTGGAGCTTCCTGTCCACATCCTCAGCTGAATAATTACATGTATTAAACAATTACACCTCCCATGTATGTTGACCACAGGCACGCCTCCAAAACCTTATGGACTGAAGCTGTTCTGTACAGACTAAATATGTATTGTTGTATTGTGGTTAGATTTATAATACATCTCACAAACACATCATATTCTAGCTTTAACCTTAAAAAGGAGACTAGAGTGAGTGGACCAGTTTTCAGAAGAGTAAAAGAGAAATATCTCCAAAGCTGTGATCCAGACTAAAACCTGAGGAGGTCTGTTCTGTAACAAATGATTGGACTCTATCTGACCAGCTGTGACTGTGTGGGACCGCTCACCTGTCTGAGGTGTTCAAAAGTTCAAAATATGATCTGAGGTCAGATCCCAGTAAATTCTGCTTCCATATATGGGGTTGTTACTGGACATCAGACCATGCTCTTTCAATTTGAGGGTAGGATTTATTTATTTTTACAATCAAATATATTATACAAATATTTGACAGGACTATTGTATTAAACTGACATGTTTCATCCAGGTTTAAGAAAAAAAAATCACATTAAGAAATGTATTACTGCATCAAAGTATGTCAAGTGCAATCAGGCTCAAATATAGCTGACATGATGCTGCATTGTCATGTACACACACACACACACACACACACACACACGACACGACACGACACGACACGACACGACACGACACGACACGACACGCACACACACACACACACACACACACACACACACACACGACACGACACGCACAAATGATGACTTCATGAGAACCAACTCTGCAGCAGAGGAACAGGTGTCAACACACCAGAGAAACCCCGAAGGTCAATATAACATCTGACCAAGGCAATGAAGCAAAACTTAAAACAAACAATAAAAATGACAAATACTTAGTGGTGTGAGGCTCGGCGGTGCACGACCACTCCACCTCCAGCTTTTTAAGAGCACAACGCGGTGATGTGGTTTGTCTTCTAAAAATGCTTCAGCAGCATCATGACTTCATATAACATAGAAAGGTCCCGGCTACCAAACACACCTCATATTGTCATCATGTGTGACAAAGCAAGAGTCCAGGATGGAAGAAGAACAGTCAAACATACCGTATCTCACAGCTGGAGAAACGTCTTCAAGAAACCAGAAGCCCTCTCACTTTATAAACAGTCCTACTTATCAGTATTACATCCATAAAGTGGACGAATGAAACCGTCTCATGGCAGCAAATCAAAACACACCGACGAGTGTAACGCTGGTTGAAGGTCTCTGCTGAGAGTTTGAACTGAGTCGACAAAACAATCCAACATGAGGTGCAACAGCAGCATGATGGTCAACTGGAACTGGTGATGTCAACCAGGAGCAGTGGGACACTGTGTGTGTGTGTGTGTGTGTGTGTGTGTGTGTGTGTGTGTGTGTGTGTGTGTGTGTGTGTGTGTGTGTGTGTGTGTGTGTGTGTGTGTGTGTGTGTGTGTGTGTGTGTGTGTGTGTGTGTGTGTGTGTGTGGGGGGGGGGGGGGTGTGTGTGTGTGTGTGTGTGTGTGTGTGTGTGTGTGTGTGTGTGTGTGTGTGTGTGTGTGTGTGTGTGTGTGTGTGTGTGTGTGTGTGTGTGTGTGTGTGTGTGTGTGTGTGTGTGTGTGTGTGTGTGTGTGTGTGAGACATTGAGAGACAATGACAGACACTGAGAGACAGTGAGAGACAGTGAGAGACCTTGAGAGACCATGAGACACAGTGAGAGACATTGAGAGACAGTGAGAGACAGTGAGACACAGTGAGAGATATTGAGAGACAGTGAGAGACATTGAGAGACAATGACAGACACTGAGAGACATTGAGAAACACTGAGAGACAATGAGAGACAGTGAGAGACATTGAGAAACATTGAGAGACAGTGAGAGACAGTGAGAGACATTGACAGACAGTGACAGACAGTGAGAGACAGTGAGAGACAGTGAGAATCATGTGGATGAGTGAATGGATGGAGGTCAGGACGTTACCTGGGGGACACAGGCAGCTGTGGGAAGCTTCCCTCACCTCACGTGTCTTTGGAAGTCGGGCTGCAAGCTTCTGCACAAAATAGGAAAATGAAGAATGTTAGATTACAAACAACAACAAACAAAACACAAATTACACTTTCTGCTCAAAACCTTAATTCTAACCTTGTAAATGGAACATAGTCTGAATATATATAAGGTTTAATCACCTGATCAGTCTCAAGTATTACAGTTTACCTTTCATTAACCATCTCTCACACACACACACACACACACACACACACACACACACACACACACACACACACACACACACACACACACACACACACACACACACACACACACACACACACACACACACACACACACACACACACACACACACACACACACACACACACACACACACACACACACACACACTCACACCAGTGGTGGCAGAGCAGAGCTGTCATTAAATGTCCTCGCCTGCCTTCAGGAGCTGCTCGGTGTTCAGTGTCTTGCCCAAGGACACTTCAGCATGGAACTGGATGGAACCACCAACCTTATGATTAGTGGGCAACCTGCTGCACCATCTGAGCCACGGCCGCATATAATTACAAACCTCGTCCAATTAGAAAGCTTTAAAATAATTAGTGTCAGCAATCTTCAAAGTGAAGTTTGTGATTGATTGTTTGCGAGTGTTTCAGCGTACGTGGTCTCTAGCAGATGGAGAACATGAAACTACACATTAAAACATTTAACCACTTTGGAGGAAACTTCAAACTCAAGCCATCATGGAAAAGATGTCCAATTACAACTCTGTGACAACGGCCGAGGAGGAGCTCCTGATCCGGTGGAAAGCTGGAAACAGAAGTGGACCTTCACTTCCTCACAAGAACACATGACTGAGAAAGGAGAATCTCAGATAATGTGTTTACGTGTGCAGTTGTTGTGAATTTACCGAAATAAAAGGACGGAAGCGTTGTTTTAATCTCCAGACTTGAGCTTTGCTTTAAAATCATCCCCAGAAACACGGAGAGCTTTAAGGAAAACGTCTCCGAGCTGCATCCTCATCATCCGACTGAAACCGGAGGACCTTGTATGATGATTTGGGTCGTTGCTCGGTTCAACGCCCACCAACACCTTCTCGTCTTTTCCAGGTATGGAAGTGTAACAGTCGACCTCCCCAGATCAACATAAGCCCGTGTGTCATTTGACCCTGAACAGAATACAAAACCATCCCAGTGCATTCTCACAGCGTGGTGGTCCGTTGGGCCGGCGGTGGGTACCAGCGCAGGAATGTCAGCCGGGCTGTTAAGAGTCCTGCAACAGGTGCCGGAGGGGATGTTATTCTAAGAACTGCTGCAGCATTCAGGCTCGTGGGATCAAACCAGGAATCATTCAAAGAAGGTCCAACATTTGTTTGACTGCTTTTATTGTAATTGAACAAACGTGTACAAAGTGTCGTCTGATCCTGAATCTCTAAAGCCGACCGACGTGGAGTGTGAAGTGTGCAGAATCTGGTAGAAATGTCCGTCCAAACTGAACTGCTGGTCTGTCAACCAACTGTTACATGAATAAATGCATAAGCAGTCTGCACAACATTTGTTTCACCAAACCCTCTGTCTTACGTTTCTTTTTCGAATTTGACCTTTTCTGCACTTTGTGACACAAATCCCTGTCCCTGCCCACTGGCACAGTTCATGTATCCACCGCAGCGCACAGCCAGACCCTCTCAAACCTGCTGGAAACATTCAATAATCTGAGCCTGAACCGACATGATCGGGACGAGTCTGACGTTTCAGGTTGCAAATTACAAACTTAAGTGTTCGGACATTTACGAATGTGAAATACACGAGTCGGCTAATTTAGGCCGTTAGAATGAGTCAACAAGGACGTCTCCGTTTGTTAAGTTGCTTCGACTCTCCTCTACTCTTTCAGTACATGTTCATGTGTTGGTTCCATGATGTTGGTGTTTATTTGCATACAGAGCAGGGAAATGACAATAATCCAGCTTTCCAAAGTTAAGTCCACTCATCATTCTAAAGTCCAGCATAGAATCAACAGGACTGAACTCTGAACCCCAACTTCCCTTCAACCACCTTGTATTACTCCTGAATACTTCCAGGAATGTTCCTGGTTGGTACCGGCAGACCGGACAGGTCTTCAGTGGGATTCGTCCAGAGAGTTTGCTGTCGTCCAACCTGAAGCAACTGAAGACACCAAATGAGATCATGGAGATCATGTATGGTGCACGTTTAGTTCAACTGTAGCAATCAGTTCCAACACAAACGAGCTGCAAGTGAAGCCACATCAACGTTAAGAGAGCCGGCCGGAGGGACAAATGTAAAGACCAGACTTCATTAGCCTTGAACTCATGTCCTCAAATAGACATTCTCCTTCAGTCTAATGAGCTCATTAACTAAATGATACACTCTTTTTTCTCAGTAAGAGACAATCATCTCACAAACGAAGGTAAACTCCAACAAACAAAGCTGAACCGACAGCGTCGTACGTAAAAGTCATGAAACGAGGCTGGAAGCTTAACAGAATGAAACGTGCTGTAAAAAGCTCCATTGCGGACTTGTTCTTCTCCCTGAAACCTTTTTAGTTTCACTCCACTTCCCTTTAAAGGCATCGAGCACAGTCACTCAATGTCTTCGCGAGTTATGCCATATTTTGGTATTCATAGGACAACCTCGGCTACTCATAAACGACATCAATTATCATGTGAGTGACAAAACATGAGGCCAACTTTAGATACATAATAATAACGAATGGTTTGAGAAAAGGTTGTGTATGTTTGCAGCGCTGCCTCCTGGATTTTACTAAACTAAAGTTTCCTCATGGCAACAACCTTCCTCTTAAATATTTGAGTAGAAATCGAAGCAAATCTATAAATTAGCATATTTCACAATGGATTCTGTGGCTTTTCATCTGATCTAGTGGTTAGTACGTTTTACATTACATTGTAGAGGAGGATGATAACTGAGGCATGATTATAGTGCAGCATTTCACACTGTTGATCACAACATTGTATAACTGGGACTGGGACATTTAATTGGGATTAAAGAACTAACACAAGGATGGTTTAAATGTTATTTATCACACGGATTCCAACTTGTTCACGTCAACGATGACTCTTCTGTAAGTTAGTAGTGGAGTTCCACAGGGCTCCATACGAGGTCCTTTTCATGTTACACATCCTCACCTTTGTGATATCCCTTCTTCCTGTGGCTGAATTCACTCTGCACAGTAATAGAGATGTTCTGTGTTTTTAACTAACTATCGTAATGTATTAGGATGCATAACATACACATGTAAAGCAGCTGGCCTGCACAGTGTGACTGGGACGGTGGTGTGTATGTGAGTGAGTGGGCGGGGCCGTACATTGTGTGTCTCCCCTCTTAAAACTGGTAACCTGATGCCTGACTTTTTGATGTGGTTTTACAATTCTATTTTTAAAGGATGACAAGCCTTTTCTAGCCTGTCGACCTGGCACTGCTGCAACATTCACTTCCTGTTATGGTGCTCCCTGTCCAGGCCGGCACTTCTCAACTCTTTTGTTTTGTTTTGGCTTCATTGAGAACTGAAATTAAACCAGAAAATTCTGTTTTGTTTTGTTTGTTTGACTGATATAATATTTTTTTTTTTTTTTTTTTAAAGACAAATTCTAAATCGCAGGTATTTTTTAGAAATGTTCTGTTATCACTCTTTTTTTTACTTAATACTGGAGTTTTTAGTGACCTGCATCAAACATAACAAGCTGGAGGCTGCCATGGTTTACAGATTTATTTCATGACTTTCATGACTCCACAATGTTTTCACATGAATAAGCAGTACATTGATATACTGTTATTAAACATGGATTTTCACCAAATCTATTGATTTGGACCAAGAAGAGGAACAGAGGAACCCCTAAGAGCAGAACACCAAAGTGTAGCTTTAAATCAGGTGCCCTTCTCTTTTATATAAATTGCTGTTCACAGAATAGACAAAGTATGATATTATTTTCAGTGATAAAACCTACTGTTACACAACCTAGTGAAACAGTCAGAATCTCCGTACAGCGACATCGGCAGCATTTAATGCCACCGTTGCTTCCACCTCGGCTAAAGCCTCCATGTCAGATGCTCATGGTCTGTCCCAACTGTCCAGGCCTTCTCCAACCAGGGTGCAAAAGCATGTATTGTACCCTCCATTTAACATTCTGCACCCTCAGTCGAAAATGTTAAAGTTTGGGACCAAAGGAAAAGGAACCGTGCTGTCGAGTTCTGTGGCGTTTCATCTCTGGTCCAGAAGACTTCAAAGAGCTTGTCCAAACTTCCTGTTGAGGATATTTCTACTCGCAGGTCTGTAAACCTTGAAAATGTATTTATTAATGATCAAAGATTTCTTCAGTTTCCCTTTTTTATTTGACTGAAAAGGTTAGATAGAAGTGGTCCACTGGGTTCTCCTCATATCTCCTACAAGTGATGAGGCAGCACTTATCTTCATCATGAAAAGGAACCACAACTAAGAGAGGTGTGTTCTCTGCAGCTGTTTTACTTTCTAAGCCTAGCAGTATGTAATTTAATTTATCTGCTCTAGATGTATTTTCTTTTTTGGCATCATGTTATATTCCTGAATTTGTTTTAATAGATTTTCACATTCTAACTGAAATGTAATGTCTCCTGTCCTCTTGCAGGAGATCCATGTTGAACAAGATGTTCCATCCCGTCACCACAAGAGTCCATCCTCATCTAGTGTCACTGAGAGACAACGGAACCAGAACTTTCCTAGAAGACACAGACATCATTCTTCAACCTGCTGCAGCTTTCACTGCCAGCCAGGTCTACATTTACCACACAGTGACTCTACCTCTGTTTCTATTGGTCTACATTTACCACACAGTGACTCTACCTCTGTTTCTATTGGTCTACATTTACCACACAGTGACTCTACTTCTGTTTGTATTGGTCTACATTTACCACATAGTGACTCTACCTCTGTTTCTATTGGTCTACATTTACCACACAGTGACTCTACCTCTGTTTCTATTGGTCTACATTTACCACACAGTGACTCCACCTCGGTTTCTGTTGGTCTACATTTACCACACAGTGACTCTACCTCTGTTTCTATTGGTCTACATTTACCACACAGTGACTCTACCTCTGTTTCTATTGGTCTACATTTACCACACAGTGACTCTACCTCTGTTTCTATTGGTCTACATTTACCACAGCATCACCACCAATGTCCACTATGGCCCGTAATCCTCACCAAACTGCCACCGGTACTTCGTCAGCTGATGCCTCATCTTCCTCTTCCACCACGACATGTACTATCCTCCCATTTTAGTATCATGTGTGATTCAGGCATTACCTTTTCATCACCTTCTGCCTTGGTGCTCCAGTGGTTGTTAGTGGAAGTGAGTGAACATGGCAGTCAGACTGTTTGTATTTTGGAGCAGTGAGGAGCTCCTCTCCCTCTGTGACTATCGGTGGAGTGTGTGTCCACATAATGAGGAAGTGCAATCTGTAGTTTGAACAACAGCCTGGACCACTGCAGTGCACTGCATGCGTTATCTGACTGTGACTGGCAAAGAATGAGGGAGATCTGTCTGCAGGCAACATGGTGGGAAGCTAAACAATGTTGTCTGCATAAAGTACCCACCTATAATGATACACAGATGGTTGAAAATTAGAAAGTTTTCCTTTAAAACTCACGAGCTTCATTAGCTGGCCGACGTCAATGGAAGTCTACTGCTGCCTATATTAACATGGATTCATAATCACATTAAAATTTTGGAATAAGTCAAGAGATGTGTGTATTAAAATAACAATTAAAAAAACATATAATTAAAATGCAAGGAACAAAGTTTGCGATTTAATTTTGGCCTTCCAGACGAATATTATCGAAAGATTCAAATGAATCATCACTAATCATATTGAGATTTGAACTGTAAGTAAATGGGTAATTTTAATATTGAGTGCCAAGTTACTGAGGATCCAAATGAACAGAGCATAGACATTTTTTTAGACAGCAGCTATTACACACATATATTCTTCAATTACACCATAAAAATCGATCACTTCAGGACAACATCTCTATAGTCCATGTTGGGATTTGGCCTCTCGGTGATGTCGTTTGTATTCGTGTGTTTGTAGGTGTGTGTTTGTAGGTGTGTGTTTGTAGGTGTGTTTGTAGGTGTGTGTTTGTAGGTGTGTGTTTGTAGTGTGTGTTTGTAGTGTGTGTTTGTAGGTGTGTGTTTGTAGGTGTGTGTTTGTAGGTGTGTGTTTGTAGTGTGTGTTTGTAGTGTGTGTTTGTAGGTGTGTGTTTGTAGGTGTGTGTTTGTAGGTGTGTTTGTAGGTGTGTGTTTGTAGTGTGTGTTTGTAGGTGTGTTTGTAGGTGTGTGTGTGTGTGTGTGTTTGTGTGTGTGTTTGTAGTGTGTGTATAGTGTGTGTTTGTACTTTGTGTTTGTAGTGTGTGTTTTTTAGTGTGTTTGTAGTGTGTGTTTATCGTGTGTGTGTAGTGTTTGTTTGTAGTGTGTGTTTGTAGTATGTGTTTGTAGTGTGTGTGTTTGTAGTGTGTGTGTTTGTAGTGTGTGTTTGTAGTGTGTGTTTGTAGTGTGTGTTTGTGTGTGTGTGTGTAGTGTGTGTGTAGTGTGTGTTTGTAGTGTGTGTTTGTAGTGTGTGTTTGTAGTGTGTGTTTGTAGTGTGTGTTTGTAGTGTGTGTTTGTAGTGTGTGTTTGTAGTGTGTGTGTGTAGTGTGTGTTTGTAGTGTGTGTTTGTAGTGTGTGTTTGTAGTGTGTGTTTGTAGGTGTGTTTGTAGTGTGTGTTTGTAGTGTGTGTTTGTAGTGTGTGTGTAGTGTGTGTTTGTAGTGTGTGTTTGTAGTGTGTGTTTGTAGTGTGTGTTTGTAGTGTGTGTGTAGTGTGTGTTTGTAGTGTGTGTATGTAGTGTGTGTTTGTAGTGTGTTTGTAGTGTGTGTTTGTAGTGTGTGTTTGTAGTGTGTGTGTGTAGTGTGTGTTTGTGTGTGTGTTTGTGTGTGTGTAGTGTGTGTTTGTAGTGTGTGTTTGTAGTGTGTGTTTGTAGTGTGTGTTTGTAGTGTGTGTTTGTAGTGTGTGTTTGTAGTGTGTGTTTGTAGTGTGTGTGTTTGTAGTGTGTGTTTGTAGTGTGTGTTTGTAGTGTGTGTGTTTGTAGTGTGTGTTTGTAGTGTGTGTTTGTGTGTGTGTGTAGTGTGTGTTTGTAGTGTGTGTTTGTAGTGTGTGTTTGTAGTGTGTGTGTTTGTAGGTGTGTGTTTGTAGTGTGTGTTTGTAGTGTGTGTTTGTGTGTGTTTGTAGTGTGTGTTTGTGTGTGTGTGTGTTTGTAGTGTGTGTTTGTGTGTGTGTTTGTAGTGTGTGTTTGTAGTGTGTGTGTGTGTTTGTAGTGTGTGTTTGTAGTGTGTGTGTAGGTGTGTGTGTGTGTGTAGTGTGTGTTTGTTTGTGTGTGTGTGTAGTGTGTGTTTGTAGGTGTGTTTGTAGTGTGTGTTTGTAGTGTGTGTTTGTAGTGTGTGTTTGTAGGTGTGTGTGTGTTTGTAGTGTGTGTTTGTAGGTGTGTGTTTGTAGGTGTGTTTGTAGGTGTGTGTTTGTAGGTGTGTGGTGTGTGTTTGTAGGTGTGTTTGTAGGTGTGTGTTTGTAGGTGTGTGTGTGTGTGTGTTTGTAGGTGTGTGTTTGTAGTGTGTGTTTGTAGTGTGTGTTTGTAGGTGTGTTTGTAGGTGTGTGTTTGTAGGTGTGTGTTTGTAGGTGTGTTTGTAGGTGTGTTTGTAGGTGTGTGTTTGTAGGTGTGTGTAGGGCGGGGAGGGGGGTTATATCTTCGAGGTTTCTACACCTCCCATCATGCCTCTCCTCTCGCTATGTGCCCGACCTTCTACCAGGTCTGCAGAGAGCAGTTTGTGGTTGTGAGGAAATGTTGAGGGTCCGTGTTGACGGGGGGGGGGGGGGCTACCAACAGAGAGAAGGGGTCCGTCTGTTTCATAGGGAGGTATGAGGGAATTCAAAGATCTTATTTTAAACTTCAACACCTGTTGAGACGGTGCAGTTTTGAGGGGCTGAGAACATTCAGGGTTCTATGGAAGGAGAAATGTGTTCTGCTTCAACAAAGAAATGATTTCTACTCATGAATGGATGATTAACGAAGACACGACTTTTATAAAAGCAGCAGTTTTTGTAACGGTGGGGAGACTGATTTATTTTTTCAAAAAAGCCAGTCAGGTCCACTTCCAGCTCCTCCTCAGCACCAACCCTCTCCTCCACATTCGGTCACTTCTGGCTCAGAAACGCAAGAAGGCGCCGGCCAGCTCACCAACCATCGGGTGAAGTCTCAGCTGCTTTCCACTCGGTTGACACCACTATCATTATGTGCATGTTAAGAGTTGCTTGGTCCATATAAACAGCAGGTGGAGCTCATTTTTAAAGCGATGCCACAAGAGGACACGACAACATGATATAATTAAAAGAATGTAGAAACCATGATAGAAATAGTCTGTCAGTCAGTCAGTGTGAGGAAGGTAAAGGTTTCCTCAAAGACCTGATGTAACATGTATTTACATCATCATCCACCGACTGAGTGTTTCCATTGATGCAACCACATTTTGTGAAAGTTTGTTTCCACAGAAGACGTCTTCATTAAAAAGGTTGATGTGAGCACACTTAATGAGTTAATTTCCTAATAATACTGGTCATGTGACAGGAAGAACCAGAGGGAATATTTTCAGTGGTGGGTGAATCCACATTTGGTGAGTTGCTGCAGCAGGACAGTATTCATGTAACTGAGTCCAAACAGAGTTCATGTGTTCATAGTACTGAAATAACATTTGAATGTGTTTTTAATAGTTTATAATTCATGGTTAATGTTACGGTGCTAAGATACAGAACCTCTCCACAGCCACGTATCCACGCTCAAGGACTGCAAACAGAACGCGCAAGAAGTATTTCTCAGTGAGCTCATGGACTCTGCTGTGCTACAAATCTGACTGGAATAATAATAAGGGGGTCTATGCAGCTGGAAAAGGCCACATTTTCCATAACAGAGGAAACTGGTCATCACTGGAGGAGGCGGTGGTGGATTGTGTACGACGCCGGGTGAAAGTACCGCACACATCTCTCCTTTATTCTCTTCCTTCTAACGGCCACATCTGTGCTTGTGTCCCATTAATAATAACAGTTTATACTCACAGAGCTAAACAAAGAGGAATGCTGCTTCGCTGTGGGCCGGCTGGAGAGGTCCTCCTCACTGGAGAGAGGTCCTCCTCACCGGGGGGAGAATCTCCTCACTGGAGGGAGATCCTCCTCACCGGGGGGAGATCCTCTTCACTGGAGAGACATCGTCCTCACCGGAGAGACATCCTCCTCATATCCTCCTCACCGGAGAGACATCCTCCTCATATCCTCCTCACCAGAGAGACATCCTCCTCACCGGAGAGACATCCTCCTCATATCCTCCTCACCGGAGAGACATCGTCCTCACCGGAGAGACATCCTCCTCATATCCTCCTCACCGGAGAGACATCCTCCTCACCGGAGAGAGATCCTCCTCAGATCCTCCTCACCGGAGAGACATCCTCCTCACCAGAGAGACATCCTCCTCATCGGAGAGAGATCCTCCTCACCAGAGAGACATCCTCCTCACCGGAGAGACATCCTCCTCACCAGAGAGACATCCTCCTCACCGGAGAGAGATCCTCCTCAGATCCTCCTCACCGGAGAGACATCCTCCTCACCAGAGAGACATCCTCCTCACCGGAGAGACATCCTCCTCAGATCCTCCTCACCGGAGAGACATCCTCCTCACCGGAGAGACATCCTCCTCACCAGAGAGACATCCTCCTCATATCCTCCTCACCAGAGAGACATCCTCCTCACCGGAGAGACATCCTCCTCACCGGAGAGACATCCTCCTCACCAGAGAGACATCCTCCTCATATCCTCCTCACCAGAGAGACATCCTCCTCACCAGAGAGACATCCTCCTCATATCCTCCTCACCAGAGAGACATCCTCCTCACCCGAGAGAGAACCTCCTCACTGGGCTGCCTGAAGGAGCTCCAGAGTCCTGCACTCTGTGGCTCTCACTGATTTGATTGGAAACCTGACGATACTACATCCCGCCCACCGATAGCTGTAACCTGACTGCGCCACAGGCCTGTCAATCAAACAGACACGCCCCCAAAAACAGGTCTTCTTGAATCTTCTTTTCTAATGAATGAGGGATTATTTTCAGATGGACCTCCAGAAAACTAAGAAGAAGGAGTGACTTTAGCTAACAACACCGAGAGAACTGCAGGAGACTGCCACCTCCCCCAGCAGCAGGCACCATGCACCCCTTCTGCTCATGGTAAGTGTATTATAGTGGCGCTGGTGAAAGGGGTCAGCCTGGGGAGGGGGGTGACAAAGGTTGGGCCACAACAAATGGAGAGAAACCTGAATCCTGGTGTGACTTCAATCACTGTGAAGAGCTTGTTGGAGTTGTTAGTGTGGATGTGGTCAGCTGCAGGGCAGGACAGGGGGCGGAGCCTCACGTCATCTCAGTGAAGATGCACTCTTAATCTATATAACACATGTGGAGCTGGTTTGGGAAACAGTCTGCTTCAGGAACAGAAATTAAACTTGCCACTTGGACAAAAGACACTGTGGTACCTCTTTAATGAGGCACCATTACAACAGCTTTTAAAGGCATTCACTAATGTTTCATTAATCAGCTACAAACTATATGAACAAGTCTGATTTATCAAAGCATCAAAACAGTTGAAAGTCAGTTACTCAATGACAAAAATGTGTCCCAGTGATCGGTAACACAGAACTCTTGATATTGAATGACACTGACATAAGAGTTAACAGATTATTGCTCAATAAATCATAAGAAACATCTGATAAACTATAAATTAAATTTCTCAATCCATCATGATTTAGAAGAGCGGACTGAAAAATATCAGACTGTTTTATTAACAATACTTTGGGAGATTAAACCTCAATAACTGAAGGACTTTACTACTTCACATGTTTGATGTGATATCTGCACAGGGTTAAATTAATCACACATATTAATAAGGATTATACCTCTTGAAGAGCCTTCCACATTACAAACAATCCATTAAATCTCCACTGCACATATCACAATCCACTCAATTATCCCGAATCTGGATTAAACCTCTTAATTATTAAAGTAGTGAGTAAGAATCCCTGAAAACATCAAACATTTTCAGATGAAAACCATTAACTGAAGTGTCAATAATCAGAATTTGTCCTGGATATTTTGGTCTTGAGACGTGAATGTGTTTTCCTCGAGGTCAGGTTATTGATATTGTTACTAATCAGAGGGTCCTTGGATAAATGTTTGGTGTGTGATCATTGTGGGACTTTGTTGTCCATTAGACTACTTGCAGAACGAATCTAAACTGAATTTAAAAGGTTTGATGATTTCCAAAGGTGTGGATGAACGTTTACCTCCTCCAGTATCTGGTCGATCCGACCCAGGATAACGGGCTCCACCTGCTCCAGAGAGAACATCCACGCAGAGAGATGCGCGTCCTGCTGCTGCTGCTCCAGACTGACTATCCTGGACTGCAACTCCGAGGTCCGCACAAAAAACACAATGCAAACTCCCAGAAAGAGCACGGACACCGTAACGCAAACCGCCAGGCCGGACAGATCTCTGCAGTTCCTCCACGGCGGCTGTTTGGACGGCTGCTGCCGCCTCGCGTTAATCCTCCTCTCCTCCTCTGGTCTACCAGCCACTCCAAACTTCTGGTCCTCTCCCATCTTAGACATCTAACTGCTTTTATCCACACGGAGATCCCTGATGCAGAAAAAGAGAATCCTGACGACCTGTAACTCTTTTGAAAGACTGACTCTGCGATGGGGGACACTTTTCTCCTTTTTCTTCTTCTACTGTCTCCAAACTACTTGGCTGCCTTCATATGAGCAGCCACATCAGAGCTAGAAGAGGACACATTGTGTAGCGTGTCATCAGTGATGTTTCTGATCCAGGGACTGTTATTCCGCTGCGTCCTGCTTCGTTTCTTCCATCCGCTGCTCCTGTGAGCGATCCTCTGTGTGCGTCAGGTCAGCCGTCAGTGCGTCTCTGAAACCCGAGCCAGGCTCCTTCTCCCTGCGCAGCTCTGAATGCCGCGGGCTCTCTGCTCACCCTGCTGGCTCCTCCTCTCGGAGGCTGGAGGTTAAATGCCGGGGTGGGATTCGTGGCAGAGTTACTGCCTGATCCGTGCACTTGGTGAGGGCTATTTTTAGGAAGTCCACTCACAGAGCCGGTACTGACGCCTGCCCACAGGGCTGCCAGACTCTGGACTACTGAGGCCAGACTCTGGACTACTGACGCCTGCTCACAGTGACTCTGGACTACTGAGGCCAGACTCTGGACTACTGACGCCTGCTCACAGTGACTCTGGACTACTGAGGCCAGACTCTGGACTACTGACGCCTGCTCACAGTGACTCTGGACTACTGAGGCCAGACTCTGGACTACTGACGCCTGCTCACAGTGACTCTGGACTACAACAACCCTGCAGTCTGCTTTCTCGAGGTCCCAGGGGGAGGTCCGATAGACTCAGTGGAACTGGTTGGGTTCTGTTCCAGAAGACTTAACCACAAATGTTGAAAAGGCCAGGCTCACTTGGACTATTCCGCCACACCCCCTCGGAGTGGTACATTCCATTGCTCCGTGTGAGCCTGCACACCTGTGCAGGGCAGCTCTCCTCTGCCACAATATGCTAGAGGTGGAAGTCCTGAATGTGTTACCGCTTGAAGGATTCATGTGCGTCCCTTGACCTAACCACACACACACACACACACACACACACACACACACACACACACACACACACACACACACACACACACACACACACACACACAAATGCGAGCAAACCCCCTCCGTTCTGTATGACTAACTAAGTTGAATAAAAGTTCTTTCACTGGAACCTCTGGACTCAGTAGTGATTTGTCCAGTCACTTCAGCGGTGGGCTGGGACCCCAGAACCCAAGAACCCCAGAACCCCAGTTTATTAGAGAGGCCACAGACAGCCAATCTCTTCGTTTCATGCCGCCTCCAGCTTGGACATCCTTATCAGTGGTGAGATGGAGATCCGGCTCGAAGGACCATGAAACAAAGTTCTTGGGTTCTGGGGTCCCAGCCCACCGCTGAAGTGACTGGACAAATCACTACTGAGTCCAGAGGTTCCAGTGAAAGAACTTTTATTCAACTTAGTTAGTACTCCAGCTCATCAGACCCAATAGATTAACATCCTGTTCTCCTCCAGGTTTCAAACCAACACACTGTCTGCTCCTTTAGTTGTTATCTGGAAAAACATCCATTTACACAAAATACCAAAGTACCCACCAGCAGTTAACGTTGACTTTTCTGTTATAGCTGCTGTTATCTGAGAGGCACTGACGCTCACACTGGACAGCTGTTACTGCCATACATGTGCACAATTAATCACATGGACTGGTCAAAGTTTATCACAATTTATTCACAGTGGAAAATGTAATGATCAATATTATTCTTAGTCAACAAATTCATTGATAGCATCAACGTCAGTGCAGGATCAATATATAGGCCTCATTCACTACTTGTTGTTAATAAGAATCTAAAAGAAAAGAAGAAACTCAGTTTTTACAAAGGTTCTGACGTTCAATGTTTTATTATTCTGGGATTGTTAGAACAAAATCTGTGGACACTCAAAACACATTTTCAGCAATTCTACAATTTCTATAATAATATAGCATTTAATCTACAATGATGTTTTTTATAATTCACAATTTTCATAATTATTGTCACAAACCATGATGGTTTTAGATGAGCAGACCAGACATCAGACCTGCTGTCCAGGTTTGACAGCAATCACTCGATTGTTTTTCAATTATAATGAATTTAACTTTTAAAGTGATTCTATATTTATTCTAATCAATCTCGGAGGAAACATCACTAACAGATGAGAGGTTTCAGTGTGTCTTTATTTTTTGAATCTGTATTCATATCTTGAAGTGTGTCTGGAGATGTAAGCTGTCGATGTTTGGGCCGTTTGATTCTGGAACTTCTGAAGTTGTTCTTCCTCTTAGAGTCCGCTGCTCGTCTTCGCTCATTATGTATGTTTCTCTCAACTTCTCTCTTCTCCCTCACTTCCTGTGACTCCGTGTGCACACGGCACTGCAGTCTCATGTCCTTTTATGGGCATTGGCAGGGCGTTTATCTAGTTAGGAACAACCGGCACCGCTCTCAACTTCCAAAGACAATAAGATTCATCAATATGAGATCACAGGTGTGAACACATCGTGAATCTGACGTAGACTTTTCTTAGGACTCTCCTGAGGAACACAATTTCAAAAAATCATACAAATAGATCCGTGAATGAGGCCAAATGTTACAAATCTACCAAAAGTCTTGTCAGTGACTCAACACAGTGTCTCTTTGAAAATCTACAAACCAGACGGGCAGCTGAGTCGGCCGACGCCTGAAGCAGGTAACTAGAAAAGTAATTTATTAATCATACTACAAAAGGATACTACGTTCAGACATCATCTGGGGAAAAGCTCCATGTGTTCACACGTTAAACATGGTCGTCTGTTATGATACCGGCTCATTCATTTCACTATAACTGCAGCGTACTCCGTTGTTGGACCTCGGTGGTTCTGAACCCTGCAGCGTGCTCTGTTGTTGGACCTCGGTGGTTCTGAACCCTGCAGCGTGCTCCGTTGTTGGACCTCGGTGGTTCTGAACCCAGCAGCGTGCTCTGTTGTTGGACCTCGGTGGTTCTGAACCCAGCAGCGTGCTCTGTTGTTGGACCTCGGTGGTTCTGAACCCTGCAGCGTGCTCCGTTGTTGGACCTCGGTGGTTCTGAACCCTGCAGCGTGCTCTGTTGTTGGACCTCGGTGGTTCTGAACCCTGCAGCGTGCTCTGTTGTTGGACCTCGGTGGTTCTGAACCCTGCAGCGTGCTCCGTTGTTGGACCTCGGTGGTTCTGAACCCAGCACACAGCCAAGCTCTGAGTGAAGTCCAATGAGATGAGACTGTGATGTGTGTGCCACTATGGGGGTGAGCGGAGGGTTGGTCCCGACCGATGTGGAGACCAAACCTACGCCCTTGGTCTGTTGCATCTCTCTTTGCAGCAGCTTGAGTTGCAGATAAAAGAGGAGAACAGATGTTGACTCTGGGACTCGTCCAGTGTGTGACGTTATTACTGCAGCGCAGGGCGTCCTGCTGGGAGATGAGCGGTATTCTGTGGAAGACACCCGCGTTCTCAGCCTCATCACAGTATCACACTCAGGTGTAAAACACAAAGCCTGATGGGTATTGTAGGTGTTGTAGTCAGGCCTCTCCTTATGGTCCTTCGTGTGGCGGGCCTTCATAGATCCAGAGCTTCCTGCCCGGCTGCAGCAGATCACGATGGTCGACATCATGAAGAGGCGTGTTTAACCACATTTTTAAAAAAGAGTGTTTTTTTTCCAGCCTCACTACTGAAAGCTTTTTAACATCCTCATGAAGGATTTCCTGTCCTGTATCTCTGCACTGTTCTTGTACTCAGACCAGCAGCTGCCCCGTGACTGTCAGCCACATCTTAGCCTGTCATGTCATTTCTGATGACAACTTGATGAGCCAGAATCTCTTCAGTAATCACTTCATGTGGTGCGACTCCTTGTAATTACAACGCAGCTCATTGTGGCGAGCTGGCTTTTAGATTCTACCAGCTGAAGAGCACTTTGAACATGATCCTCAAAATGAAAGGTTCATTTACTGCAATCATGTGATTCTCTCAAATTTGAGGTGACTCCTCCTGTTATAACAGCTGTGATGGAGCTCAGAGATGTAGAGCAACTTGAGAATGACTTTACCACTGGTCTTCATGCAGGTGAACGTTTTAGTCTCTCTCCATCCAATGACTCTTCATCAACCTACTTTCTTCTTCTTCTTCTTAATAATGTCTGTAACAGCTTCACTGTTCTCTGATTTCCAGTCCTTGAATCCCAACAGGTGTCGACCTCACGTTCATTTTGAAACTACTGGAGCAGTATTTAACCACCATTTTCAGTATATATATAGATATATATATACATAGAGCTATATATATTCACCAAACATCTAGCACTGCTGCAGCTACATTCAGAAAAAAAAGCTTGGTTTCAATGTTGTGAAACTAAGCCAGCCTCCCTGGTTTCTGATTGTCTGCCCTGCAAACATTAATGCAAACAGGGTTTTCAGACTATAATCGTAGAGAATGAAACTGTTAGCTGTGATGGAGTCCAGCTGTCTGTCCACCTTATAGACGTCAATCACTCTTTAGTTATGTTTAAAGCCCCGTAGGAGCAGAAGTTTATTATTATTATTATTATTATTATTATTATTATTATTATCATTATTATTGTGGTCTCAGGGAAGAATCTTTTTGTTTTTGCTTCGGTTTATTATTGAAGTTTAAGATCCACGGGGCAGTTGAGTTATTTGATGAAAAAAATGTGGATTTTCTCTGAAATGGACTTCAGCAGCAGCTGTAGGAACAGGTATGATTAAAACCATATTTCTACTTTTCCATACTCTTATCAATCTGGTTCTCTATCAATAGAAAACTGTTGTTTTTTTCTTAGAATATTTATATTTTAAATAATAACTTAATATTGTTTAAACAGCAGCATTTCATATTGACATCACAATAGTGACTGAAGTTTAGACAGAATGAGCCATGATGAATCAGTCATCAGTACCGGTCTATGGACACTCCTGTTTCCTCTGCTGCAGGTACAGGTGTGTGTGTGTGTGTGTGTGTGTGTGTGTGTGTGTGTGTGTGTGTGTGTGTGTGTGTGTGTGTGTGTGTGTGTGTGTGTGTGTGTGTGTGTGTGTGTGTGTGTGTGTGTGTGTGTGTGTGTGTGTGTGTGTGTGTGTGTGTGTGTGTGTGGGTGTGTGGGTGTGTGGGTGTGTGTGTGTGTGTGTGTGTGTGTGTGTGTGTGTGTGTGTGTGTGTGTGTGTGTGTGTGTGTGTGTGTGTGTGTGTGTGTGGGTGTGTGTGTGTGTGTGTGTGTGTGTGTGTGTGTGTGTGTGTGTGTGTGTGTGTGTGTGTGTGTGTGTGTGTGTGTGTGTGTGTGTGTGTGTGTGTGTGTGGGTGTGTGTGTGGGTGGGTGGGTGTCTGTGTGGGTGTGTGTGTGTGTGTGGGTGAGGGTGTGTGTGGGTGTGTGTGTGTGTGGGTGTGTGAGGGTGTGTGTGTGTGTGTGTGTGTGTGTGTGTGTGTGTGTGTGTGTGTGTGGGGGGGGGGTGAGGGTGTGTGGGTGTGGGTGTGGGTGTGTGTGTGGGGGGAGTGGGGGTGGGGGTTATCCTGCCAGTCTGTGTCTGTTGATGTTGTCTGTCTGCTCGGCGCTGAGCTCGTCCTTCTGCACATCACTCACACAAACCACCTTCCGTTGATCACCTGCCACACACCTGGACTCAATCAGCCCCTCGACCTCCTCCTGCTGAAGTACCTCGACCTCCTCCTGCTGAAGTACCTCGACCTCCTCCTGCTGAAGTACCTCAGATCTGGAGCTGCTCGGCGTCACGTTGTCAAGTTTCCTGCAGTGGTAACGCTGATGGGCCGATTAGTCTTAAGGAATAAATCGAACTCTTGAAACTCTGTTTCTGTGTTTGGCTGAGCTGCCTGCCGGTCGGGCTCCGGTGCTGTGGTTCCTCCTGGTTCCTCCTGGTTCCTCCTGGCTCCTCCTGGCTCCTCCTGGCTCCTCCTGGTTCCTCCTGGTTCCCCCTGGTTCTCCCTGGTTCCTCCTGGAGTTCAGCAGTCGAACCACGCTGAGCGTCCTGCTACTCTCCCCGACACCGCTCTGCTGACACCACCTTAACTCCACCTCTTCGGGTCAAGCTTCCCCACAAACTCTTCCCTGCAATAAAACACTTGGATTGTCATCTGTCTCCCATTTGGGTCCAGTTCTGTGTGCTAACACCGAACACATGAAAGACAGCCGATAAAAACAAATGGAATTAACAAATCCGTCATAATTTCATTTAAGATGTATAAATTGATTCATAACATCAGGTTGAAGCCTTGTTATGATCAGCTACCATTTGTGCTGGCAACGTTACTATATTACGCATTAAATACTATTAACTCAACACTTCCAGTATTGTTTCAAATTAAAAGTCCTTTCTCGTTTCATTAGACAGAAACCCTTCATTGAGTAATATTCCTTCAATAGATGAGATCCATCCAAACAGCTCAACAAGCTTCTTTTATGTGAACAATAACAAGTTGATACTCAACATATCAATTCAACAGCATGTAAATGCTTTTTTGCTGTGTACATTCAATTGATGAAGCTCACATCTGTCATAAAAAACAAAACAATGTTTATTACTTTCAACCGCGTTTCCAAATAAGTAGTGACGCTTTGTTAAATGTAAATAAAATCAGAATGTGATGATTTACAAACCCTGTAAACCCTCTGCCTCTCTGAAATGATCTTTTATGCTCTATCGTGTTACTGATCTGTTGCCATGGTAACCCAATTAGTTGTCAGATGTTCCACCAGGTGTTTTTTTTTTTTAAATTTTTAAATTTTTATCTTTACACAACTTTTCCAGTCCGTTGTTGACACTGTCACAACCTTTTAGAGATGTGTTGCTGCCATCAAATTCAAAATGAGCAGTTATTTTACATAAAACTATAAAAATGTCTGTTTCAACATCTGATATGTTGTCTTGTGTTGTTATTCTATTAGATATGAATTTAAATGATTTGCAAATCATCGTATTGTTTTTATTTACATTTTACACACTCCCAACTTTTTGGAAATTAGGTTCTTTTCTGTCTGTCCACATATGACTGTCTCACATCCCATCATCTGTAGTTCACATGCTTGTTCTGCATTCAGTCTTTTCATCAGTTAATGAAATGGCCGGTGAGAGGTTATCCACTGAAGTCCACTCTTATGGAGTCATTTAAATGTTCATCTGTCAGTCTGGTTCTGAAGTCAGAGTTCATGACATTCATGTCAGAAAAAGCTGCTTCACAATGAAGAAGCACATAAAGCAGACCTTTTCAGAGCTGCTTGGTGAAGGTTCCTTTAGTTCTCTGACTTTACTAGTTCCCAATCACGCTGTGAACGCTGTTGAGAATCTATCTGGACATCATTTTGGAGGTTTATATCCTCCACCTCCATCTCCACAGGACTGATACAGAAGCGTTGAGCCGTCCGTGCTGAAGTCTCACCTCCGTCCACTCTATGAAGGGGTTGGTAATAAATGTCACGCAGGCCTCTGTCGGTCTACTCCTGTCTTACTCTGCTACTTTCTACACATCTGCTGCACCTGCAAGGCTTTCCAACATCTTTGAGTCGGACAGGAGGTGCTGACAGGTTTTGTTTTTCACTTGCTGAATGTAAAATGACAGCGCTGATCACATCACGTATGTTTTTATCTTGACTTGTAACTGTAGGTTCTGTAATTTGGTTCTCATAATCTAGGGTGAGGATTCAGTTTATACAAACATTTGGGAACAATAGATTAAAGTGGGCTCAATTTATTACAAGAAAACTGTCCTACACAGCTAAAAGAAAATTCAGCACATCAGCTATGACAGCTCTTTGGCTCACAGAAACCTATGGTCAATTCATAAACGTATCACTAAATCTTTCAAAATATGCTAACTCACTTAACATCTTTATCTCAATAACACTTAATTCAAATCAATCATTAGACAAACAACATGGAGAATGAGGGAACCAAGATCATTTGTCTTTGCTTGGACCACCATGAACACGGCTGTAGCTGTGATTTCTACATCAATCTCTGAGTGACTCTGTTGATGTTTCAGATTTGAATAGAAACGCCAACTGGCAGAGTTAACATCAAACCCATCTGACCCAGATTCAGCTTTTCTGTCACATGTGCATGAATTATCTTTGTCATAGTATCATTGAGGATGTATTTGTATTTCATTTGTGAATCAGGAAATATTTTTGTATCGATCATTCTCGTGGACATTATATGTTGGGCAAAATATAACCACCACCGTCCAACTGGTTGGTGTGATTGTGAATGCTTTATTGAAATTACTGGCTGTGACTAAAAAAGCTAATAATATGAGATGTTTGATTAGAGTTCATGTTTGAGCATTACAGTACACACCAATAGTGGAGGGCACAACTTTTAATATGATGGTGGTAAAATGTTGCTGTGTAATAACTCTATGCAGAGAAGTCTATCCACCTTTCTTCACCAACTGAGCCTGAACTTATTCTTCATATCTTCATCATCTTTTGCTCAAAAATCCTAAAGCCTCTAACCTTTGAGGTAATGTCAGTCTACAGCTGGAGGTGGATGTCTCTGTATGCCTGGTTTCTCATCATCAGTTTCCTGTAGTTCTGTTTTCTGACTCCCTCCAGCCTTTCTCACAGGCTTGTATCTCTGCCTCTGGCCTGGTCTCCTCTCTCTTCTCCAGCCTTCAGTGGCCCTCCAGCCTTTCATCAGACTCTTCAGGCCTTCCTCCCAAGCCTTCTCCGTATCACTCCTTAGTTCTCCGAAAGCCCTCTGGCCTCCATTGCTGGTCAAGTCACAAACACCTATAAGTCCCCGGTCCATTTTTCCCAGAAACCAGCCAGTCTCTGTACCCTGGAAACTACCTCCACCATGGCACAAGGTTGCTGCATGTGCACAAAAAATCTCAGGTACCCACAAATCGTGTGACATTCCCATCAGTCTTAGCTGCACTTTGTGTTTCGTACTAATTAGCTGTGAGATGGGAATCTGGCTCTGGTCATCTCATAAAGTATGGGGCTGTAATCAGGATGAGTTTAGCCTAACTTAGCATAAAGACTGGAAGCAGAGGGTGCAGTTATTCTGGCCTCGTCCAGAGTCTTCAGCTCCTGGTCCGGGGTCTTCAGCTCCTGGTCCGGGGTCTTCAGCTCCTGTTTCAAGGTCTTCAGCTCCTGGTCCGGGGTCTTCAGCTCCTGTTTCAGGGTCTTCAGCTCCTGGTCCAGGGTCTTCAGCTCCTGTTTCAGGGTCTACAGCTCCTGGTCCGGGGTCTTCAGCTCCTGTTTCAGAGTCTTCAGCTCCTTGTCCAGAGTCTTCAACTCCTGGTCCAGAGTCTTCAGCTCCTGGTCCAGAGTCTTCAGCTCCTGGTTCAGAGTTTTTAGCTCTTGGTCCAGGGTCTGTGAGTCTTCAGTTCCCAGTCCAGAGTCCTCTACTCCCGGTCCAGAATCTTGACGACACCCAACCTGTTGCTGGTCCATATCTGGCTCCATGTCCTGCACAGCCCCATGCTGCTCCCGCTCTTCTTCCAGTCCCTCGCCCTGCCCCACACCAGGACTCCAGATCTTGTTCTAATTCCTGGCCCTGCTCCACACCAGGACTCCAGCTCTTGTTCCAGTTCCTCGCCCTGCCCCACACCAGGAGTCCAGCTTTTGTTCCAGTACCTGGCCCTGCCCCACACAAGGACTCCAGCTCTTGTTCCAGTTCCTCGCCCTGCCCCACACCAGGAGTCCAGCTTTTGTTCCAGTACCTGGCCCTGCCCCACACCAGGACTATAGCTCTTGCTCCAGTTCCTGGCCCTGCCCCACACCAGGACTCCAGCTCTGGTTCCAGTTCCTCACCCTGCCCCACTGCTCCACACCAGGACTCCCATTCTTGTTCCAGTTCCTCGCCCTGCCCCACACCAGGACTCCAGATCTTGTTCCAGTTCCTCACCCTGCCCCACACCAGGACTCCAGCTCTTGTTCCAGTTCCTGGCCCCGCCCCACACCAGGACTCCAGATCTTGTTCTAATTCCTGGCCCTGCTCCACACCAGGACTCCAACTCTTGTTCCAGTTCCTCGCCCTGCCCCACACCAGGACTCCAGCTCTTGTTCCAGTTCCTGGCCCTGCCCCACACCAGGACTCCAGATCTTGTTCCAGTTCCTCACCCTGCCCCACACCAGGACTCCAGCTCTTGTTCCAGTTCCTCGCCCTGCCCCACACAAGGACTCCAGATCTTGTTCTAATTCCTGGCCCTGCTCCACACCAGGACTCCAACTCTTGTTCCAGTTCCTCGCCCTGCCCCACACCAGGACTCCAGCTCTTGTTCCAGTTCCTGGCCCTGCCCCACACCAGGACTCCAGATCTTGTTCCAGTTCCTCACCCTGCCCCACACCAGGACTCCAGCTCTTGTTCCAGTTCCTCGCCCTGCCCCACACAAGGACTCCAGCTCTTGTTCCAGTTCCTCGCCCTGCCCCACACCAGGAGTCCAGCTTTTGTTCCAGTACCTGGCCCTGCCCCACACCAGGACTATAGCTCTTGCTCCAGTTCCTGGCCCCGCCCCACACCAGGACTCCAGCTCTGGTTCCAGTTCCTCACCCTGCCCCACTGCTCCACACCAGGACTCCCACTCTTGTTCCAGTTCCTCGCCCTGCCCCACACCAGGACTCCAGATCTTGTTCCAGTTCCTCACCCTGCCCCACACCAGGACTCCAGCTCTTGTTCCAGTTCCTCGCCCCGCCCCACACCAGGACTCCAGATCTTGTTCTAATTCCTGGGCCTGCTCCACACCAGGAATCCAGCTCTTGTTCCAGTTCCTGGCCCTGCCCCACACCAGGACTCCAACTCTTGTTCCAGTTCCTCGCCCTGCCCCACACCAGGACTCCAGCTCTTGTTCCAGTTCCTGGCCCTGCCCCACACCAGGACTATAGCTCTTGCTCCAGTTCCTGGCCCTGCCCCACACCAGGACTCCAGCTCTGGTTCCAGTTCCTCACCCTGCCCCACTGCTCCACACCAGGACTCCCACTCTTGTTCCAGTTCCTCGCCCTGCCCCACACCAGAACTCCCACTCCAGGACTCCAGATCTTGTTGTAATTCCTCACCCTGCTCCAAACCAGGACTCCAGCTCTTGTTCTAGTTCCTGGCCCTGCCCCACACCAGCTCTCCAGCTCTTGTTCCAGTTCCTGGCCCTGCCCCACACCAGGAGTCCAGCTCTTGTTTCAGTTCCTGGCCCCTCCCACACCAGGACTATAGCTCTTGTTCCAGTTCCTGGCCCTGCCCCACTGCTCCACACCAGGACTCCCACTCTTGTTCGAGTTCCTCGCCCCGCCCCACACCAGGACTCCAGCTCTTGTTCCAGTTCCTCGCCCTGCCCCACACCAGAATTCCCACTCATGTTCCAGTTCCTCGCCCTGCCCCACACCAGAACTCCCACTCCAGGACTCCAGCTCTGGTTCCAGTTCCTCACCCTGCCCCACACCAGGACTCCCACTCTTGTTCTAGTTCCTCGCCCTGCCCCACACCAGGACTCCCACTCTTGTTCCAGTTCCTCGCCCTGCCCCACACCAGGACTCCAGATCTTGTTCCAGTTCCTCGCCCTGCTCCACACCAGGACTCCAACTCTGGTTCCAGTTCCTGGCCCTGCCCCACACCAGGACTCCAGCTCTTGTTCCAGTTCCTGGCCCTGCCCCACTGCTCCACACCAGGACTCCAGATCTTGTTCCAGTTCCTCGCCCTGCCCCACACCAGGACTCCAGCTCTTGTTCCAGTTCCTCGCCCCGCCCCACACCAGGACTCCAGCTCTTGTTCCAGTTCCTCGCCCCGCCCCACACCAGGATTCCAGCTCTTGTTCCAGTTCCTCGCCCTGCCCCACACCAGAACTCCCACTCCAGGACTCCAGATCTTGTTCCAGTTCCTCGCCCTGCCCCACACCAGGACTCCCACTCATGTTCCAGTTCCTCGCCCTGCCCCACACCAGGACTCCCACTCTTGTTCCAGTTCCTCGCCCTGCCCCACACCAGAACTCCCACTCCAGGACTCCAGATCGTGTTCCAGTTCCTCACCCTGCCCCACACCAGGACTCCAGATCTTGTTCCAGTTCCTCGCCCCGCCCCACACCAGGCCACCACCGCTGCTGTTCTTCACATTGCACCAGGCCACTGTGGACCAGCCAATGTTTCAGCTAACTTTCCTGTCTTCAAATGATGGGATGTCAAATTTAGTCTTTCATACCTTGTACAATAATTAGTTCATTGTCCTTGTAAAAACTATATTAAGTGGAGGATTAGTTTTACATGTAGCCTGATATACAACATAAGTATAATATCACATTGTTGAAATTACTTTTTAACTATGAATGGAAAGCCTTCTCTAGATATGTAAAAAGCAATAATACTAAAAATGATTTATTTTTTTTCAAAATATGGTTACATATCATTATGAATTTTCAAAGGTGAGTTCAGAGTCAGGCCCAAGTTTATTCAACTGTTGGCATTCCTGTTCCAGATAGGGGATGAATAATAACACATTCCACAAATCATTGTGCATATTACATTTGCTATTTAGAGCTGGAAACAGGAAAAGAAACATCTGTACTCACATATTTGTTAATACAGAAAAACTAAATATTGACTTTTTGTGTGTGTGTGTGTGTGTGTGTGTGTGTGTGTGTGTGTGTGTGTGTGTGTGTGTGTGTGTGTGTGTGTGTGTGTGTGTGTGTGTGTGTGTTTTGCCTGCCAGACTAAATGAAATATTTGAATGATGACATAGTAAATTGACCTTTTTTTCAGATTTGTTTTACTTAAATTTTAATGTTCATAGGAATTTGAAAAACGGGCCAGTTTTCTTAGTTTTTTATGTTTAGTTTTTAACAGGAAAATGGATTATACATTAGTACCCTGACTCTTTTTTGCAAAGGAGTGCGACATGAACAGCGGAGTGAGTCTGATGTGTCCTGGGAATGCGAGCACAGCAGAACACTTGAGATGAAGCCAAAAACTGTTAAAGAAGAGGAGCTGCCGCACCCTATGCCACCGCTCACTGGACCAGCTGCCTGCTGCCCGTGCCAGGGGAGCACAAACCCCTGACTGTGGGAGATAATTGAAACCAGGCCTCTGACTCTCATGCTGCTCAGTAGCAGAACATGGGGGAAATTAAAAACTTCACCATCAATGATGAGTCGTTTCGTGGTACCACATGAGACTGTAGCTGCAAGAACTAACTAGATAAAAGGTGAGGTCAAAATATATTTTTTGAACTTGAGTTCACTTGTTTTCCCTTTAGTTACCTGCAGAGGGAGAACTGCCAGATGCACTTTAGTTGCAACATCATAAATTGGTCAGTAAATAAACTGCAAGACCACTGGGTTTGATCCATTGTTGGACCATTCAGCAGAATATTCAGATTCATTTGGCTGGATAGTTTGACAAACAAACCTTTGGGTGGAATTTGTTTTCAGCAGAGTCCCTAAGCGTTCTAGTTTGGATATGATACAGGATTTGAGGATTTATTGAGAAACAGAAGACTAATAGCAGTGACACAAAAGTTGACCCATGCAATTATAGTTTGGAGAGGCTCTTATGTTCATGGAGACTCTATAAAGTGTGCAGAGAAAAAGCTGGAAGAGATTTTATAAGTGGAAACTGACCGTAATGGAGTTCTTCAGTTTTAACTGATTCAACATATGATATTCACTCAAATTCAGAACATCAATAATACAATACTTTGTATTGTTAAAATAACCTGATAAGTCAATATACATAAATCTACAGTGCAAAAGTTTTACTTGAAACAGAAAGTGCTTTGTTAATTTTTTTGGTGAAGAGTAGTCACACCTTCTACCAGGTCGCCTTTCTCACAAGCACGAAGACATCTATAGACATGTTACTATTGAATTCCAGTTTAATACACGCATATTTCAATGCACAAAAATACAATAAACACCTGAGCAGAGGACTCCACATTTCATCATGTCTGGGGATGCGTCTGCAAACAGAGCTACAAATCAAACGGTATTTTAAACTGTCATTTTACATTTGTATTAGATGTTTTTTTTTTTACTTATTAGCATTGTGACCATTTCATGTGGTTGTTTAACAATACGGTTCTACCACTCCCTTAACATTAAGGGAGATTTAAGGTGAATATGCTAGGACTGTTAGTACCAATGGTAGCTCTATTATTAGCTTACCCCACTGTAAGAATAGCAGAGAAGATCTGAGAGGCAAATACAGGAAACACAAGTACATCTAAGAAGGTATTCAGTCAGGTATATGTTCATTCTGGGTTTGTGAGTTAATAAAATAAAAAGTAGCAGATCGTTAACTTTTGGTGATGAGTCAAAAAGCAAATACATTGTATTCTTGTTGTTCATGGACTAAATATAATGTTAATATCCATAACATTACAAAAATGTAAGTTTATAGTCTTGATATTAATATAAAGGGAATCCAACACTTGTATGAATGAAGCTGTAGAATGAGTTAAGTTGCAGAAGCCACAGGGTTTGTGTTTATTCCTTAGACATTCACTCGATATCAGAGAATATTATCTCAAGCCATACGTATTGCAAAAACACCGATTTTGATGACTGAAGTTCAGGGGAAGTTCCTGAGTTCCTAAAATGGTTCCTGGGCCCATGAAAAAGTTCCAGTTGTGGGAAAACAGTTAACAGTTAAATCCGTTGTTATCTTTTTTCCTCATTATTTGAGGGTTCATGATCCCATGTGATTATAACCACGCTTCAGAAAAAGTTGGGATGCTGTGTAAAATGTAAATAAAAACAGAATGCAATGATTTACAAATTATTAAATGAGAAATTGTATTGTTTTATATAAAATATGTGCTCTTTTTGATTTTGATGGCAGCAACACATCTCAAAAAAGTTGTGACAGGTTCAGCTAAAGACTGGAACAGTTGTATAACAAAAAAACACCTGGTGGAACATTTCACAACTAACTAGGTTACCATGGCAACAGATCAGTAACATGATTGTGTATAAAAAGATGATTTCAGAGAGACAGAATCTGAAGATGGGGAGAGGTTCATCACTCTGTGAAAGACTGTTTGGGAAAATAGTTCAACAATCTAAGAATGTGTTAAAGGAGATGTGTAGATTTGCCATTTGTCTCTTTCTCTGTGTCTCTGTGTCTCTTTGTCTCTTTGTCTCTGTATCTCTGTGTCTGTGTCTCTGTGTCTCTGCGTTTGTGTCTCTGTGTCTCTGTGTCTGTGTCTCTGTGTCTCTGTGTCTCTGCGTTTGTGTCTCTGTGTCTGTGTCTCTGAGTCTCTGTTTCTCTGTGTCTCTGTGTCTCTGTGTCTCTGTGTCTGTGTCTCTGTGTCTCTGAGTCTCTGTGTCTCTGAGTCTCTGTGTCTGTGTCTCTCTGTCTCTGAGTCTCTGTGTCTCTGTGTCTCTGAGTCTCTGTGTCTCTGTGTCTGTGTCTGTGTCTCTCTGTCTCTGAGTCTCTGTGTCTCTGTGTCTCTGAGTCTCTGTGTCTCCGTGTCTCCGTGTCTCCGTGTCTCCGTGTCTCTGTAGAGTGGTGACATCCTTCCCTTTTCCCTGTCTGTCTCTGAACTCTACCACTTTCACCACATCAGTGTCTAACTGATGACAAATGCTGAAGGCAAAACAAAATCAAGGAGATTCCTTCCGAGCTATTTAAAGTGAATCTAAGCTCACATCTAACCTTAATTAACGGTTATCATGTAAGGAATTCATTAACGTGATTCCTCTCTTAGCTCAGCAGACTCTTTCAGATCTTCTAGTCCACTAAATTGGTTAGCTATTGTAATAAAAACAGGTCTAAATGACAGCCTGTAGCAAACAGTCAGCTGGGAAAACATGAAAGCGCCGTTTGTAATCGCTGCAATTGAACGGCTAATCAGACGCCGTCAGAAAGAGGCTGGAAGAGATCAGTGGAATACCAGCATAATGCTCCCCGCTCGGCCTCCGCTCCACTTTCACCATCCACACTATCACTTCACATCGTGCACTTCCTGCATCACTGCCTTTCATATCTATGCTGAGCTTCCAGGATCAAGCATGCTGATTGTAAAGTGTATTCTCATCAATGTAATAGCTCGGGGTATCTCAGATGAGGATCCTGCTCATTGGCTCTGCTTTTTCCACCAGTTTGAACTTTTACAGTCATTATTTTTGGTGCCTTAATAATGTCAGTTAAGGTTGTTTTTTTTTTAAAGGACTTGGTGAAACTACAAAGGAAGTCTAATCCTAAACAGGAGCCCATGGTTCAGCACCAACCAAATCTATTTTCCCCACTCAACAACACACCGGCTGAGTAACCAACTCTGGCAATTAGCAGTTCCAGTTTAAAGTTAGCGACTCCGGCCAACCTCTAGAGCTGGTTGGTGGACATTTTGAACTACTTTACATTTAGGTATTTAAAGAGTGCACAGACAACAAAAGGAATCAAGGACAATACGAATATTTCCTCTTCCACACACCTTCTTCTCTGCATTGTAGGCCATGTCTTGGTCTGTAATACTGCCTGTAACATCCCCTTCTAGTGAGCATGACCTTGAACTATAACCTTGGACTTATCAAACTCATCTTATTCTTTCATTATGGAAATAGTTTTTAACGCAGTTATCAGGAACAGCAACACTCAAAATATGCTTCAGACAAGAGAGATGGACGTTTCAGCTTTCCAAAAGAAAACAGCAGATATGACAGAAATGAATGGAAATTCTTGCAATCACAGACATTTACCAACTCCAAAATGATGATGCCTTATGGTTATTTTCTGCCAAAGTATCTTTTCGGTGATACTTAGAAATGATTGATTCATCCCAAATGTATCTTTGCAACAATGGAATCAAGACTGTAAAAGGTTAGAGTTAAAGAATGAATTAAAGAATGAACCAAAATAAGACCTTCCAAAGACCAATGAAGGTCGTTGAACCACTGCCAGAACCAACAGGCTGACTGACGGGGGGCATCTACTCAGGCTAATGAGGCAGAATACGTGTTTTCAAGGCAATAAAATAGGTATTTCCTCTTTGATCCATCCATGTGTTCTTCTTTAGGCAACAAACTGTGGAGTGCTGGTGAACATGGCAGATGGTCTGTATGGAAGAAAAGGCTGAAACATGCTCAGGGTTATAAAGTCTTACTTAACTGATCCCATAAACAATAGCTTCTCATTGAGTAATGTTTGGCTCCGTCCAACATGAGCCTGTACTTTACACCTGTTCAGAAACAATGTGGCCACACTGAAATAGATTCTGTTTTGGGTTCAAAGTTGGATATGTTCAGCTGATTTTAACAAAGGACATGCAGGCAGATTATGCAGATCTGACACAGCTGAGTTTCAGGACAGTACAAGTCTATGAGGCTGAAATATTTCATCTTCAACCCCGTTGCCAAAAAAGTCTGAATGTTGTGTAAAATGTTAAAGAAAAACAGAATGAGATGATTGACAAATCATGTCGACCTGTAATCAGTTGAAAATAGACCAAAGACAACAACAGAAATGTTATTGTTTCATGAAAAACATGCTCATTTTGAATTTGATGGAGGCATGCATGAGTGTTTTTAGAAATTATAGAGTAAAATGTATCAGCCAAACAAAACTAATTGAATGCTTTCAGCCTGCCAAATGAGAATATTTGCTGGTCTGAGTTAACCTGGCTCACCAGACTAATGCTCACTGCTTCAATTTTCTTAACTGTGATTATAATCTGAACACGCTGTTTGTATTAGCTGTTGTTCAGCCGCTCTGAAGGCGTACCAACCAGCCACCAGCGCATTCAGCCTCCTTCACGGTGGTTGAATTGTTGATGACCGTGACGAGCAAAGAGTTAACATTTTTCAACTCCTGGCGACTGGAAAAAAAAAACGCTGATCAATCAGCTCTCATTGCAGATTAAATGTTCAGCACCTCGTCACGCTACAGGCGTTCATTAAAAACAATTAAATAAATACGCTGTACTCAAGAAAAAAGGTGTTGGTGGACACGGTAGGGAGTTGTAGGGGTAGCAGAGTGTCGGCCGGTTTTGGCGCGAGGTGATTGGTTAAGATGAACCCAAGGTCTGCGGCTAGTTGGATGGAACATCTGCAAACGATTTCCTATGGAGTGTGGCCATACCCATATATTCACGTACATATATGCGTTAGCACAGGCCTGTCAATCAAACTGACACGCCCCCACAAAACACAACTTTTTGTGGCTTGTTATTAAATTGATGACGGGATTATTTTCAGATGGACCTCCAGAAAACTAATAAGAAGGAGTGACTTTAGCTAACAACACCGAGATAACTGATGGACACATTTTATTCACTTTGGATTTGATGAGAGAAGTTGAATGGGAGTCTATGGAGCTGGAGGCTTTTTGGAGCCGACCACTTAAATGAAAAGGGGGCATTTTTTCACTCTGTCATAAGGACAACCATCTGTTCTCAGAATGTGTGCATACCCTCTGATCTCTGATGTTGTGTGTGCATGCATATTGATGGTAGTAAGCTCACTAGTATACCTGCTACTAGAGAACACCTGGGTTTTATTATCAGTGTCATAGAAACATGCTACAGAGAACAGTAACAGAAAGGAAGGCCTACGTAGCAGACTGACCTGTATATGATGGGAGAGTCGTCATTAGCTCTTCATTCAAGATTTTAGAGTTGAACTTGAACTTCATATATGCACATGTAGTGAATGGTGCGCCCACGGGTTTAACTGGGCTGGAGCCCACGGAGCCGAGCTCTGCCCGTTGATGTTCAAATGACGTCCGACCAGCTTAGCTTTGTCTACTTTAGTGTCAAAGCGTTCCCAACTTATATTCAACTCTTGAAATCTGCTTTCAGACACTGTCACACATTTTAAACAGGATCCATGTCGCCTTCAAACTTAGAGAGGGGCTTTGTGTGAGTAATACAGATGGTACAGCAGCGGCAGCTTCATAAATGATTCATGCCTTGCGAAGCCAACCGAACACTTCTCAAATCTAAACATTGTTAGAGAAATGCAATGTTTTTTCTCATGCATTCAGTAAGTTATTAAAGTGTTTTCAGTTTAACTACTTAGATGCAATTATATCTGCAGTAGTGGCATTACTGTGGGCAAGAAATTGTATCCCTGGACTGCGTATCAAAATGGACATAATGTCCGGTATTCAAAAGTGAAGCCAATGCAGAAGTTCCTTAAAAAAAAACACAGAGGGAGAAGTTGGCTAAAAAAATTTAAAAAAAAACTATGGCTCCATCAGAGTCCCATTTAGAAACCATCAATTTGCCATGATATACAAGTCATGATGTACGATGTCATCAGCACATTCACTCCCTCTGATCCGTGTCCTTGTGGTCAATCTGAGAACAATTAATGTGATGTCACGCCTCAAAGAGCGCTATGTTTGAGGGCGTGCCTGGTTTGACTGACAGACGTCAAATTTCCAGCATAGCTGGATGGGTATAGTGTCCTCAGCTTCTCAGTCCGATCCATCCCTCAGTCTTCCGCAGCTCGTCCAAATATGGTCACCTCTTTCACAGGAAACACAGGATTTTCTTTTAAAAATTATAAATTAAAAAAAAAATCAGTCTAATACTGCAGTGTGTCTGTGTGATAATAATTAATCAATAGAATGGAGGTAGATAATAATTAATCAATACAATGGAGGTAGATAATAATTAATCAATAGAATGGAGGTAGATAATAATTAATCAATACAATGAAGGTAGATAATAATTAATCAATACAATGGAGGTACATTAAAATTAATCAATAGAATGGAGGTAGATAATAATTAATCAATACAATGGAGGTACATTAAAATTAATCAATAGAATGGAGGTAGTTTAAGATTCATCAATAAATGGAGGTAGATTGAAAATTTTCTTTTAAAAATGACTTTTAGAAAATTCATCTGCAATATGTTTTTGTAGAAACCGTGTCTTTGTTATTCTGAACATCCACGAGCACACTCAGCAAAGCGGTACTATTTCCTCCAGAAGAAACTGTCCCTGTTTCTAATGTCTGTTGTCGAGTCTGTGAGCCAAGACCTCACTGGACTCCTCACAGATCCCAATTCAGCCTGTGGCTACGCAACGTTTTGTTTTATTGATGCTACGTGCAGACTACCTAACCTAACTGGAACTCACTGACAGAAAAGATCAGACTTCTAAACATCTGTCGTTTAGATTTTATTAAAGCTTTAAAGGAGCATTAAGCCTTGTTTATGGCTGCTTGTTTACTCCTTATGAGGCGCAAACAGTCATTGTTCAGAGCAGCACTCTCCAAAATGTAACTGTGTATTCATGAAGTCTTTTTGGGATGATTTCTGACAGGCATTGTACACTGTTCGAGTTAAATGAACGTCGATGCAGGTAATTGCATCCATGCAGGAATGTAGTGGACACTCTGAAAGCCTCTCATTACGGCTGAACACTTGCTCTGTTGACTCAGGTGCTGTTCATCTTATTAATGACCATTGCAGGAGTTTGTGGGTGGTAATCTGGCTCAGGCAGGTCCTTTCATTTGTCTACATGAATGAAAGCTCGAGCACATCTGACAAAGGTGTCTCTATTAAAGATAAAGTTATAATCCAAATGGAATCTAAATCAAGTGATACCAAAGGATGTATTATTGTTTTTCACAGACTTTCAGTGGTCTTGTAAATGTAATTGGAATAGCACTGCCTGGTTCCCCTCTGACCTTTTCCCTTCAGCAGTTAAGAAGTCCTGGAAAATGGACCATGTCCTCCAGTGGGACAGATATACAGACGACCATTTCATCCACCCTCATACCTCGTGAACTGCATTCAGTATCAGTCCACCACTGTGCATCAGTCCATCAGCTGTCACTGATCTGTTGAAAACGGCAGCAGGAGGCCGGTGACATGTGATGACCACCACCTGATGATCCTGTAAGACCTCCACGAGAACACAGCAGGATGCTACTGGACTGGACATTAAAGGGGGGGCTCATTGGTGGACGTCCTTCAGGCCGGACAGACAGGGGGCCTCATTGGTGGACATCTTTCAGGCTGGACGGACAGGGGGGGACATTGGTGGACATCTTTCAGGCCGGACGGACAGGGGGCCTCATTGGTGGACATCTTTCAGGCTGGACGGACAGGGGGCCTCATTGGTGGACATCCTTCAGGCTGGACGGACAGGGGAGACATTGGTGGACATCTTTCAGGCTGGACGGACAGGGGGGACATTGGTGGACGTCCTTCAGGCCGGACGGACAGGGGGCCTCATTGGTGGACAACTTTCAGGCTGGACGGACAGGGGGTACATTGGTGGATGTCCTTTACGCTGGACGGACAGGGGGGCATTGGTAGATGTCCTTTAGACTGGACGGACAGCGGGGTCCACTGGAGCGTTGGCTTGGCGTGGTGCTGGATCAGGATGTGGGACTGGAACAAAAAGATGACAAAAGTGATGTTCCCATACCAAAAGTCTCTTTAGTTGCATCACTTCAGAGTTGTTGGTTAGAATGCAAACTGGAAAAGGTCCTTGAACCTGTTCAGCGCTGGTGTTCTGGGTGTTCTCTGGCAGTAGTATTGGCTTCAGGTATTGGTTTGGAGCTGTCTCTGATCTGTGGTTATTGGCTTCACCAACATAGCCAGAGTTTATTGTTGTTTGTTTCTCGATGCTGCTCCTTTCTCTCTCTGCTCTCCCTCAGCCCAACTAGCTGAAGTAGAAAACTTCATGCCTCAGATTCTGGTTCCATCAGAGGTTTCTTCCTGTTAAAAGGGAGTTTTCTCTCCTCACTGTCTTCAAATGCTTGCTCATGTGGGCAAGTGTTGGGTAACAGTAATTGCACAGTACAATAACACTGTTGACTGTGTTTCTTGGTTTGTTGTATATAATATATATAGATATATACTGTACTGTATATATCTATATATATGTTGACTGTGTTTCTTGGTTTGTTTGTATATAATATATATAGATATATAATGTACTGTATATGCTGTGCATTTTATATTTATATTTTTTACTGCTATTTTATTGCTTTTCTGTTATTCTATTCTATTCTATTATTTTATTCTGTTATTTCTATTATTATCTTATTGCTTCTGTATGCTGCTGCAGCGAAAAAATTTCCCCTCGGGGATTAATAAAGTAAATACCTACCTACCTACCTACCTACCTACCTACCTAATTGTGTATGTGTACCGCTGATGGCATGCTAGGCTGCACCTAAAAACACTAGTGTGATATTCAGGTAGATACGCTGCATATCTATGAAGATTATAAATGTACAAGGACAAATAACAACATAGTTTCATCTGTTTCAGACGTCTGTCTCAGGCTCTAATATGGTCCAAATTAATCTCACACCAAATAAGAGGAAGCTTCAAAGTCGCTCCTTAATGGAAAACAAAACGGTTTTATACGTTAAAAAGGGATTGAACATAAAACATTTCCAAGATTTCAGCACCATTATTATTTTTCATTAACCTTACAGAACACAGAAGTTACAGTTTGAGGGAGGCACACATAGAAACGTCTCCAAAATCACAACACACCTTTCATGTATGTTGAGTTGTGCATGTTAATTACAAACTGAAATGTTCATAAAAAAAACTTTACTGCAATAAAGACAAACAACTATCTCTTCCTGGTTTACATGTTTTCTGTTGATTAGCAGCTCCAACACTGCGATGCCCCCCGACGTCCAGATGTGAAGGACGCAGCCTGAGAGGAAACCACCGTCCATCACGGTGTCCTTGACCGAACCATCTAAAATGAACATTGTTGTCACACAAAGACGTGATGTCGCAGTCGCAGAAAGCTTCACGTCTTCCAATTGTCCCAAAATCATCAGGCATGTGCTGATAACTTAGTACAAGAAAAGAATGCGTGAAAAACGGCATGTGACGCACTAAAAGACAATAAACCCTTGTTAGTACAGGAGCAGGGTGTAAATACTGCATTTCCTCAGTGCTGGTGTTGATAATGAGAATATCCTGCTGATGTAGATAACCGAAGCACTTTTCACTTCAGGTCACATCACTTTCTATTTCAGTCCCTTGTTCACCATCCAGAGATGAGTCAGCAGCCGTTTTAAGTCCACTACTTTAATGGACTATTGTTATTATTTTATGATACTTTACACTTACACTTCAACACAATTATTTAACAGTAATAAATATTTGTTACCATTTCGTGAAATATATGTAACACATATGCTCATTTTGTAAAATGTTATGTATTAAAATATAATAATATACCTATTAGTGTACATCATTGTTCAAATTAACTTCACCTGGACATCATTAAAATGCTCAATAGACACGAAAATATCAGTAATAATATTTCAATATATGACCAACAGAAGCCTCTGAACTGACACTACATGGTACCATTTGGCATAATGAGTGCTTTTTTTAACAATGAAAACTAAAATTAACAACATAATTCTCATTTACTCAAATCGTAACTTATCACGGTTTATTTACCTCTACTGAAGGTAACCGCTCTGAATTATCTGGTTATGTTTTCTTTGTTTTGATACTCTCTTGTTCTCCCAGTTAAAGTTGATGCATTATTCTGTGAATACAAACTCCAAACTTCCTATATGTGTTTAAAATAAAAAAAAAAAATCCTCCAGTGTGGAAAATTTGCAGGGGCATGTTTCTCTGTGAACTGAGCATTTTGATACAGTATTTATATGGCACCTAGAACTAATTTATAATATAAAAAGCAATGGAAATTGGAATTTACACTACATTGGACTGTTAAAGGGGGTCAGAGGAAGACCGCCTGACACAAAGCAGCCACAGGTGTTCACCCCTCAGATGGAACAAAGTGGATATATGTGTGCTACTGACCTGAGGGCCCCCAATTTTCTCCAGGGCTTTAAAAGCCTAACAAATTGCTTCCTGGTCATGGTCACGGTTCATATGACCATCACTGACAGGGAACTGCAGTACAACCGTCAGTTAAGGGGAAAATCAGATGCGCGATATTCTATCCTTTTTAACTGAGACTCAGGAGAGTGGAGAGACGGCATGGGAAAGACAGAATGCTGACTGGTACTCTGTGGGAGCCAGAAAGGTTAACACAACAATGGTGATGGAGACACCTCTTGGTGACTAAAGGGAGATTTGAAGCTGGTCAATATTTCTTCTATACTGGTAAGTAAACAGCTGTAAATGCTAACGGTGGCTATGTGGCGATACCTTATGTAGCCAGCTCGTTCTATAATGTGAAGGATGTACTGGCCATTAGGCGTAATGGAATAAGTCCCAGTTTTCACCAGCCAGGCAACGCCAAAAAGTGGAAAACCGTCTCTCCAGACACCAGAAGCCCCCCAGGTACTACACATCTCCAAAACCATGATGGACCGTTATGCCGGTAAAAAGATAAAACCCCCTGGTGTTTATTGCTGACCTTGTTTGGATACTTAGAAACAAATCTTTAGTGTCGCTAATGACAAGATAAATCAGATCGAAAGGCATTTCAAATGGTGCTGATATATAGTTTTACTGCGGCAGTTTGCTTTCTATTATGGTCCCAGTAAAGATAAACATTGTAAGCTACAATGTAAGCTTGACTGATCATCTTTTTTAAATTTTTTCATCCACTCATGGATGATTATATTTTAACTTAACAACCATCAGTTATAGAAAAAATAACTACTAACTAACAGGAAGGCAATAATCTGTCATTTCTACTAAACTGTTGACACTCAGAGCCGATCTGTGACACAGCAGATATTATTTTGCCTCAGACATAATCAACCTATGAACGCTACAGTGACTCTCTATCGCCTCCAAATCCACAAAGTGGTATTACCTGATGGGATGTAATTTTTATCAAATGCACCTTCAAACTATCAGATTTCAATTTAGTTATTAGTTAAATATACCATTTTATTATTGACATTTCATTTCATGACATTGTTCATTATTATTTCATAAAATGTCAGGAGAGGATGACAAATGTCCTTTACCTTTAACCCTCAATACTTGTCAAAACTGCTGAATCAAAAGTCAGGGGACTGCCATATTATTCCTGTGAAGTCCATGATTCATAGAGTTTCATAACAATCCATCCAATAATTGTTGAGTGGTCAAACAATTGACTCACAGTGTCATCCAGCGAGCCTCACTCCTAGTAGATGCAAAACGGGATGAAAAGTTTTCGTATTTGATTAGCATGAAATATGTTATTATCTATTATGGAGTAGCTATAGGATGCAGACACACTGTCTATGACTGAAGAAATTAAATGAATATTTGATCCACTTTGTGCAGCGTGTTTGACCTTCCCTCAACCTCTCAGCCACTGTTCCTGACCTCTGACTGACCCCCAAATGTTCAACAAAGCCTCTACTATCAGACACCGGACTGAAGATCAGAGGTCAGGCATACTGCAACTCCCATGACAAAGGAAATGGAGTTTACTCTCCAGGAAATCATGAAATTATTCTTTGGAGAACCCCCCGACCCCTCCGGTACTCTGGCAGACCGACCTGCTTCCTGTCCTCTCCATGTACAGTAATGTGGCTCGCTGACTCCATCAGTCAGTCAGTAGGAGCCCCCTGCCTGCAATCATCATTTAGCAGTTACCAGGAAAAAATAGAGGACCGTGTGTGTGTGTGTGTGTGTGTGTGTGTGTGTGTGTGTGTCTCAGCTATCCCATACAAAACAAAACAAAAACCTAAAGAGCAGGAAGGAGAAAGTGTAAGGAGGCTGTGACGGTTGAAGAAACTGTCACAGCCTCCTTGTCACCAATGATCCCAAAAAATATAAAAATAAAATAGAACTTGGTTGAACACAGCAGCGAGTCAGTTTGACCTGAGGACAGCGGGAGGGTTTTAAAGGGTCAGAGAAGCTTTTACCTTCAGAGGTTAACATGCAGCCCGTCAGAGGAGGAGGAGTTAGAGGGGGTGAAAAGAAAAATCATCCCCTCACCAAGTCCCCTTTCTTCCATTCACCGGTCTGTACGCCCTCCTGAGTCATCACTGACCCTCTCTGAGAGCATATATATATATATATATGTATATGATCCATCCACACACATCGTCCTGCTCTCAGAGAGGGTCAACAATGACTCAGGAGGGCGTAAAACATGGAGACATTTTATTCACTTTGGATTTGATGAGAGAAGTTGAATGGGAGTCTATGGAGCCGGAGGCTTTTTGGAGCCGACCTCTAGTGGCACTCGCTGGTATTGCAGCTGAAGACACTTCTGGATCGGAACCATTTTACAGACCTGAAGCTACGAACACTTTTATATTCAGTCTGTTATTGATTCAAGTTTGTTTCATTCCATTAGTGAAATAAAAGTTTTCTCAAGAACCATTAATTTGATATATTTTAATCCCCTAAAATGTCTCCACGTTTTCCTGCTATTGGCGCCATGTATGTGCACAGTGTATGTGTAGCCCACAAATCCTTCAGCCAAGTCTCTTCTCATTTGGCACTCACTCATCAACAATTAATCAGCAGCCAGATGATATTGGTGCAAAATCCAAGTTCAATGTTATCCAGTTTTGCACATTCATTGTCAAAAAGCAGATGTGTTTGCCTGTATTAAAGTTAAAATTAAAATTCATTTATCTTGTCAAAACCACAGGTGACTGACACTTCCAGTCCATATTATCAGGACCAAAATATATTTCCTCATGTCATTAAGATTACTCTCAGATGGTGTGAATGAAAAAAAAAAAGATATATATATATATATTGTATATTTGAATTGCATTGGAAAGTCTAAATCCTGTAGAATCATTAGGTTGTCTTTGACAACTTTTTAACCTTTGGTTCTGATCCATCCTGAATTTTTACAGAAGCCCTGTTCCATCCACTCTGCTCTCGGGTGGGCAGATACTGGATCAAATATCCCCCTCACTCATCACCCACTGTTGTTCATCTCCATCCATTAAATTTTGACAGCTGTATGCATCCTGGGTTCCAACCCAAAGATCCACTTCCTCCAGTAGAGATAATATAAACCATACGCACCGCCCACTACCTGCACGTCAACCCCCACACCTCCACACAGTCACTGTCTCCATGAGATGGAACTGATCCCTGTGGACAAACTACATTGTTCCAGAATAGAAACCGGATACAGTGAAGAACATAACTCAATATAAACAAAGTATAAGTAGAGACCGGAGCAGAGAGGGTCGTCTGAGGGTCAGACAGGCTCAGTATCCTGTCGATGGGACCGTCAACCAACACCGCTTTATTTTAAGTCTCGTGAAGATTCCAGAGTTTCCTGGAGAAACTGTCAGGCTGAAATTTAGGGAAAGTAAATATACAAAAAAAAAAATGCATGGTACATACAGTAGTGTGAAAAAGTGTTTGCCTCCTTCCTGATTTCCAATTTTTTTGCATGTCTGTCACACTTAAATGTTTTAGATCATCAAACAAATTTAAATATTAGTCAAAGATAACACAAGTAAACACAAAATGCAGTTTTTAAATGAAGGTTTTTATTATTAAGGGAGAAAAACAATCCAAACCCACATGGTCCTGTGTGAAAAAGTGTTTCCCCCTCCTGTTAAAACAACTTAACTGTGGTTTATCACACCTGAGTTCAATTTCTCTAGCCACACCCAGGCCTGATTACTGCCACACCTGTTCTCAATCAAGAAATCACTTCAATAGGACCTGCATGACAAAGTGAAGTAGACCAGAAGATCCTCAGAAGATAAACATCATGCCGAGATCCAAAGAAATTCAGGAACAAATGAGAAAGAAAGTAATTGAGATTTATCAGCCTGGAAAAGGTTCTAAAGCCGTTTCTAAAGCTTTGGGACTCCAGAGAACCACAGTGAGAACCATTACCCACAAATGGAGAAAGCATGGAACAGCGGTGAACCTTCCCAGGAGCGGCCGGCCAACCAAAATTACCCCGAGAGAGCAGCGACGACTCATCCGAGAGGTCACAAAAGACCCCACGACAACATCCAAAGAACTGCAGGCCTCACTTGCCTCAGTTCAGGTCAGTGTTCATGACTCCACCAGAAGAAAGAGACTCGGCAGAAATGGCTGCATGGCAGAGTTCCAAGACCAAAACCACCGCTGAGCAAAAACAACATGAAAGCTCGTCTCATTTTTGCCAGAAAACATCTTGATGATCCCCGAGACTTTTGGGAAAATACTCTGTGGACTGACGAGACAAAAGTTGAACTTTTTGGAAGGTGTGTGTCCCGTTACATCTGGTGTAAAAGTAACACCGCATTTCAGAAGAAGAACCTCATACCAACAGTAAAACATGGTGGTGGTAGTGTGATGGTCTGGGGCTGTTTTACTGCTTCAGGACCTGGAAGACTTGCTGTGATAAATGGAACCATGAATTCTACCGTCTACCAAAACATCCTGAAGGAGAACGTCCGGCCGTCTGTTCGTGACCTCAAGCTGAAGCCAACTTGGGTTCTGCAGCAGGACGATGATCCAAAACACACCAGCAAGTCCACCTCTGAATGGATGAAGGAAAACAAAATGAAGACTTTGGAGTGGCCTCGTCAAAGTCCTGACCTGAATCCTATTGAGATGCTGTGGCATGACCTTAAAAAGGTGGTTGGTGCTGGAAAACCCTCCAATGTGGCTGAATTACAACAACAACTCTGTAAAGATGAGTCGGCCAACATTCCTCCACAGCTGGAAAAGACTCATTGCAAGTTATCACAAACGCTTGATTGCAGTTGTTGCTGCTGAGGGTGGTCCAACCAGTTATTAGGTTTAGGGGGCAAACACTTTTTCACACAGGGCCATGTGGGTTTGGATTGTTTTTCTCCCTTAATAATAAAAACCTTCATTTAAAAACTGCATTTTGTGTTTACTTGTGTTATCTTTGACTAATATTTAAATTTGTTTGATGATCTGAAACATTTAAGTGTGACAAACATGCAAAAAAATAAGAAATCAGGAAGGGGGCAAACACTTTTTCACACCATTGTATACCATATTTGCCTCTAATGTAATGGTGCAACCATAGAAACATATAAATTGCTAATGTTGCCAACCTTCAACCTACTTAAAGGGGGTATTGAGGAAAACTGCAATAACATGTTCTTATTGTTCCTGTTTCTGCATTTTGAGAGCTACATGTTGTTTAGTCTACTGTTAGATCCTTATTAATCCACTCTCCATATTCAGCATTAATGCTGCTATTAATGAAGTCACTGCTGTTGTTCTCGGTGTGTAAATGAGCACAACTCTCTGACGGGGGATTCTGCTGCTGTAAGAAGCTGCAGGTATTTAATAAACCTGAAGGAAAGACTCCTGCAGATGATAACATTTAAACTAAACTCAGAGTACATCCATCATTGGGGAGTCTCATTAATGGAACCTGTTTCAGATTCTTCACCACAGGAACGTTTTTCTGAACATTTCAGTCTGTGAAAGAAGTGAAATTGTAGAGACAAAAAAGAGATTCTACAGCAACAAGTCCAAACAGTTCTGTGTCAACAAAATGAAGACTGCCGAGGACCCAGCTACATGCTTCAGCTGCAGCAGAACATGTTGGGAAATGTTAAACTGCTGCAGAGGGACTCAGGCCGGAAGAACCAAAGGTTCTTGGTCTTTTTTTTAAGCTCTGCCTCCACCAACAGATGAAGTGGCCCAGGCACAGATTCACAGAGCACAGGCATGTCCACACCGACCTGGAGACCTATCCGTCTTCCACAAGAGGCCACCGTGGGTGAGAAGGATTCATACAACAATCGGGAGGTTCAGGTCCAAATCCTGCTTCTCAAGTGAAGGTCAGACGAACAGTGATGGGTCAAGCTGGCTCGATGATACTGATGATGATAGTCAAGGTTGGCTCGCTCTCGCCTGCTGACTCCCAAAGAAAGAGTCCGTTTAGGCCCATATGTCTACTGAATGTAGAGGGGAAGATATTCTTTGGTGTCGCGGCTCACAGACTGGAAGAATAAGATGATTGACACTTCTGTGCAGAAAGTTGTAATCCCAGGTTTGAAGGTTGCATAGAACATGTTAGTGTGAGATGGCATCAGATTCAAGCAAGGCAACAGAAGATGCATGTAGTGTTTTTATGAGTCAGTTGACCCTCACATGTGACCAGGTATAGATTAACAGAGCTAATGAATTTTATCCTAAGGGGAAGCCACAACATTAAATGAAAAACTAGAGGTAAAGAAACACAACAGGCCATTAAAAGCTTCCATCGAGGAACTTGGAAGGATTCCCAGTTGCAGCGTCAATGATTATTCTCTCATTTCTGTCCCTCTCTGTCGCTCCCACCACTGATTGTTTCCCCCTGTTCCCCCAACCTGTTAAGTCCATCACTTCCAGAGAAGAGGGAACCAGTCACACACACACACCACAGCCTCTGAAAAACTATCCACCTGAACAAAAGAGAGACAGCTGCTCGGCAGCAGGAAACCCGATCTGAAGAGCGTGGATGCTGCCGGTGAAGAACGGAGAGGCAGCGATGGCTCCTCCCCCTCACAACCCCAACAAAGGTCTTCCTGGACATTTTATAGACTCAAGGTGACTGAATTTGCCATATACACTCACATCTGGGAATTATTAAAAAGGAAAATGGGAAACTTTGTCCATACCTGGATGAACAATGATACATCCAAATGATCAGGTCATGTAAAAAAAATCCTGGAAAAAGTTTAATTCACAGCAAACAGCCAAAAACCAACTGAACCGACACACATTTAGTCATGAACAGGTGGATCACAACTGGGCAGCTTCGATCAGGACAGCATGTGATGCAGAGTTGGAAAAAATGAATGTGGAGATAACAAGTCAAAACTATTATCTTTGAATCTATGGAAAAGAAGAGTTGACATTAACATCCTCTTGGTTGTTTGTTTGTCTGCTGTTCCATGTTTAATAGTGTGGACATTAATGTTCTCTTGTTCTCTAAGTCATACCGTTAGAAGTCATCGACAGCTCATGTCATGGAGATTTTCAGAGTTGGCAGAAGAATTAACGTGACATGTAAAATGAAATATACTCCAGAAAGTTGTCTCTTGTGTCTTCAGTCTGGATCCCTGAGGTGTCATGTTCAGTAACATAAAGTAGTTCAGCACGTCAACGCTGAGAACACAAAAAAGGTTTGTTTTATATTTAAAACTAGAGAGGCAGAGACACACGGTGAGCCAGAGAGAGACACATGCTACTGACTACCATGTCATTTCTAACTTTAAATGAATGTGAATCCCAGGAGAGTCGCTGCCCTGCTGGATGATGAACATCACCAGGACACAGAGGTGAGATGGACAAAGCCCAACTTAGAGGAACAATATGTATTCAGATGTTCAGCAATAATGTTTAACCATCAAAGATTAGTGATCTAAGAGCGATGGAGCTTTATTATTTTATTTATCTGATCTTACATGCTTCCATCCATCCATCCATCCATTATCTACACCCGCTTTATCCTGAACAGGGTCACAGGGGGGCGGAGTCTATCCCAGCTCACATTGGGTGAAGGCGGGGTTCACCTGGACAGGTCACCAGTCCATCACAGGGACACACAGAGACAGACGGAAACAAAGACCATTCACGCTCTCATTCACACCTCAGGGACATTTGTAGAACCACCAGTTAACCTGAGGTTCATGTTTCTGGATGGTGGGAGGAAGCTGGAGAACCGAGAGAACCCACGCAGGCACATGGAGAACATGCAGACTCACACAGGAAGGCCGGGATTCAAACCCAGAACCTTTTTACTGTGAGGTGACAATGCTAACCACTGCTATGGTTATACTAGTGGTTATACTGGTTATACTGGTTATACTGGTGGTTATACTGGCGGTTATACTGGTGGTTATACTGGTTATACTGGTGGTTACACTGGTGGTTATACTGGTTATACTGGTGGTTATACTGGTGGTTATACTGGTGGTTATACTAGTTATACTGGTGGTTATACTGATTATACTGGTGGTTATACTAGTTACACTGGTGGTTATACTAGTTATACTGGTGGTTATACTGATTATACTGGTGGTTATACTAGTTACACTGGTGGTTATACTAGTTATACTGGTGGTTTCACTGGTGGTTATACTGATTGCTATACTGGTTATACTGGTGATTATACTGGTGGTTATACTTGTGGTTATACTGGTGGTTATACTGGTTATACTGGTGATTATACTGGTGGTTATACTGGTGGTTATACTGGTTATACTGGTGGTTATACTGGTGGTTATACTGGTGATTATACTGGTAGTTATACTGGTGATTATACTGGTGGTTATACTGGTGGTTATACTGGTTATACGGGTGGTTATACTGGTGATTATACTGGTGGTTATACTGGTGAGTATACTAGTGGTTATACTGGTTATATTGGTTGTTATACTGGTTATATTGGTGGTTATACTGGTTGTTATACTGGTGGTTATACTGGTGATTATACTGGTGGTTATACTGGTTATATTGGTGGTTATACTGGTTATACTGGTGATTATACTGGTGGTTGTACTGGTGGTTATACTGGTGAGTATACTAGTGGTTATACTGGTTATATTGGTGGTTATACTGGTTGTTATACTGGTGGTTATACTGGTGATTATACTGGTTATATTGGTGGTTATACTGGTTATACTGGTGATTATACTGGTGGTTGTACTGGTGATTATACTGGTGGTTATACTAGTGGTTATACTGGTTATACTTGTTATACTGTGTGTTAACCCTACCAGGACTTCCAGGTACTATGTTTACTTTGTTCAATATTAATCATCTATTTTTTTCATTCATGGGTTTATTTTAGTAATCCTTCTGTTTTTTGTTTTTTAACCCTCTATTACCTCTGACTTTTATTTTTTTTTATTTTATTGTACTGTACTCTATCAAGTGTTATTTATGTTAAATTTACACACATGTGTATGTATCTTAATGTAGTTTATTATCTTTGGCTAAAAGAAGTAACGTTTAATTTTTTTAATGTCTGTCAGGTAACTTTTTTTAATCTTAGGCTGGTAAGCCAAAAGTTGTTTTTTCTTCACTGCACATTAATGATCTTTATAACATTGTAATTCAATCTTTCAATCTTATATTCTGTTTTTAGAGTGGCAATATAGCATCTGTCTGAGACTACAGAGGAACAATAGCCCCTGCAGCCTGTACAACTCTACAGCAAACACCCAAACACACACACTCTCAACATAACCTGAAGAAACAAACACACATACTCACAATATAACCTGAGGAAATAAGCATGTGTAGCTGCATCATCTCTCATTCACTTGCAGCCTTAAACGGAAGGCCAGACCAGAGGAAGGTACAGCTGGCCCTTTGGGGGGGAAACACTCTGGGTGACCCAGGCCTGGAAGCCAGCTTCAGTCAGAAGATCCACAGCGGCTGTCTTCCTCATCTATCATCCCTCCACTAAAATATTACCGGGCTTTCACTCCGGTTCCTCGTCCTGCTTCACTGGAGGCGAGAGGCCGTTCAGCACATGATGTCATAAACTCTTCCATCTCTATAAATACTGGCTATCTCAGAAATTCTGGCCTATTGGTAGTTTGTTTTGTATTTTCACTGCATGCAGCGTATTTAGATATAGGTGGAACAAACCTCCAGCTACTGAGGGACCAGAGGCAGGAAGTCTTCACCACACACACCAAGTGGTGGTTAAAGTATCAGGATGAAAAGGACCAGGACTGCGGCTTAATGCTGCTCCTATTTTGGGTTTTAGTGGTTGTGGTGTAGCACGGTGCTCACATCATGGAAGAGCATGTGACTGTAAGAACTATTAGCTCTGTCGCAAGAGACCAAAGGAGAAGCAAAGCAACAGAGCCAATACACTGATGTAAAAACTATTTTCAAAGAGCAACCACTGAACACAGTTGAGTGACAACAACACGTTGGGCAAATATAGCTGGCTAACTGTCAGTATTCAATATGTTTTATGTTCATTACAGGTGTAAAAGTACAATTGTGTGAAATGCTTGACTGGGACATGAACATTTTAATGGTTAGAAGAGAGGAGGAAGGCACACCAGTGTTAGAGTGCTAATAATCACGACTCAAAATACAGGTGTGAAGTATTAGAAAATGTGTAGCCTCAATGTAAAAATATTTTAATTCATGTCTTGTGTTTCTTCTTCAGGGTTGTAGAGGACATAATCACTCAACAGGAACTATCAGACACAGTTGTGCTCTTTCATTCAGCGTCATCCTTTGAAGAAAAGAAATTCCCTCCAGGCTTGAGTTATTGGGTTCACAGGAAGGCGGATGGACAGACGGACACATAAGAACGTGATGGCTTCGACCATGTTCCTAAAGAGGAGACCAAATGAAAACATAAATATATTTAGAAAAAAAGTTTTATTGGAAAATAGTGGCCTACACGAACCACTCAACTTGTAGTCTACTTATTCAATTTAAGTTGTGAAGAAGTTTGAATAACTAATTTGAAGCAAAGCCAACAATAGGGTTAGATTTGACAAGACAACTGTGCACAAGACCAGGAATATACGATCAATTTAATGGTTATGGAAGTAGGTTGTTGTTTTACATCCAGTATAAAAGTCTTATTATTTTAGGAACAGTGTAGATCATGTTTGGTAACATTTATTAACATAGCTGAGCTCCACCCAAACCAGCTGAATCAGCTTCTTTTACAGGCTTCTGTATCTATAATTACACGGATGTTCCCCACTGCCATGCACGCAACCTTGTGTGGCCAAACTGCTTTGGAAAGTGTCAAATAAAGTGTTCTAATATAAGATTTAACATTTAAAATCTGACTGGGACTCTCTGCCCCTCCTGAAAGAAACACCTGTCTGAGTCTGAACCTCGTGGATGGATGGAGCCTGTGTCAAACTGGAGGGCTTTTAATTTGAAAGTCGCCACATTGAGCCGAACTGCAGTGTTACTTTCTCTCTCTCACTCAGTAAAAGACACTGCTTCATAGCTCTGAGCCGACATTACAGGTCCTCTGATCTCTGTGTGCTTCATGAAAGGTGGAGCTCAACAGCTGACACGGTGCAGAACAGACGCAGATGAAGGAGACCGAGGGGGGATTATCCACTCGTCAATCAGTCACAAAGATAGAGTTGTTCTCTTCAACAGGTTAAAAAATAAATAGATAACAAATGTTGAAATGGTTCGCCAAATATACTTGAGCGGCTGTCAGTATAACTGTGTGGCCCGTCCAAGTAAGACCTACTCAGAACCGGGTCATAGGCTACTGGTGGTTGGTGGTTTATTGGTCGGAGACCCCTTGTGTGGAGTAATGAAGTGAAACATGAACATGTGACGATTGTGAACTAATAAAAAAGCCTCTGAGACAGAGAGCTGATAACTGACCCAGTGTTAAAGTGAGGAGGAGGAGACCAGCAGTGACTTGTTGTTTTACTGGAGACCAGCAGCGACTTGTTGTTTTACTGGAGACCAGCAGCGACTTGTTGTTTTACTGGAGACCAGCAGCGACTTGTTGTTTTACTGGAGACCAGCAGCGACTTGTTGTTTTACTGGAGACCAGCAGCGACTTGTTGTTTTACTGGAGACCAGCAGCGACTTGTTGTTTTACTGGAGACCAGCAGCGACTTGTTGTTTTACTGGAGACCAGCAGCGACTTGTTGTTTTACTGGAGACCAGCAGTGACTTGTTGTTTTACTGGAGACCAGCAGCGACTTGTTGTTTTACTGGAGACCAGCAGCGACTTGTTGTTTTACTGGAGACCAGCTGTGACTTGTTGTTTTACTGGAGACCAGCAGTGACTTGTTGTTTTACTGGAGACCAGCAGTGACTTGTTGTTTTACTGGAGACCAGCAGTGACTTGTTGTTTTACTGGAGACCAGCTGTGACTTGTTGTTTTACTGGAGACCAGCAGTGACTTGTTGTTTTACTGGAGACCAGCTGTGACTTGTTGTTTTACTGGAGACCAGCAGTGACTTGTTATTTTACTGGAGACCAGCTGTGACTTGTTGTTTTACTGGAGACCAGCAGTGACTTGTTGTTTTACTGGAGACCAGCAGTGACTTGTTGTTTTACTCATCCATACTGTGGAGTAGAAGTATAAAGTGAGAACCCAGTCGTAGCTGGTGTTACTGAGGTGGAACACCTGCAACTAAAACTCAGGATATTTGAGTGTGAATGTTGAATCCTGTTGTGATTTTAGAAAATCTATATTCATGTACAATTATATAGCAGGAAATATTAAAACTAATCAAATTGAAAGTAATGTTGAATGCACTTCCTGTTACATGACTATCGAGGACGTCGACCCAGTGATTTAACAAACAACACATGTCAAACTCTCCTTGTTAACGTATAAAAGTGAAGCCAGCGACTGGTTTCTGCCTGCAGAGCCGCCGATCCGCTGACTCAGAACGTTGGTCCGACTGCAGAGCGAGAGAATGACACCTCAAAGGTTCATCTGTTGTCTTCACATAACATGTCAAGGAGCTGGAAGCTGTGATTTACTGAACATCCCAGAGTCTGTTTTGGGTATCAGATTTAAGGCATTACTTTCTCATGGAGCAGTTTTACAGCACAGAGACGATGTTAAACAGCTCGCTGTCAGTCATCTTTTTATCCTCAACGTTACTTTAGGTTCACGAACGGTTATTTATGCTCACAGTTATAAGGAAAAAATGTTTATATACAAAGGTATCTGAACCATATCCGTATAATCACATCATATTGGCAAGAGATATACAGTTCTGTTATTTCACTGAACTGCGTATGATTAACACAGCTAAGCAAATATATTATTATCATATTGGTTGTATGTGTTTGATTACTAATTTCCAAATGTAAGTGGTTGTTGTTTGGACAGTTCCTGCGATAGCCTTACTTCCTGTTGGAGAGAGTGTTATTCATTTTATTAGTATTTAGAAGTGTGCTGCTTGGTTTGGTTTAATTTAGGAGTTTATCTATTGTGATGTTGAACCAGTTTGGCTCAATTCCTCTATTTGTTTTTGTTTTTTTAGAAAGGAAGCTATCTACAATTTCTTACAAGTCTTTTATTTTTTAAATAGTTAATGACTTCTAATGGAACTTCTGAGCTCGTTGTTACGACTCATTGTGCACAAAGTACACTTTGCATTCGAGTGGTTAAGTCATGAGAACATCCCTGCTGGGCCACAGATTCAAAGTCCTCTGAGATTACAATAAATTGACCAGCTGTCATTCAATAACCTCCGACATTTCTGAAAACATCAGCAAACACGTCACAACTTGTGAACTCTGAGCTTTCACAAAAATCCTGAATCCGCGGTGATGAATGCCACAAGAGCACAAATCACTGGTTTATTTGTTTACTCCCGGTTTCCAGGACTCTCTTTGCTCAGGTGAACCTTTGTTGTGACCTCCTTCATTCATCCCCTGGAAACATCTCTGGCACATATGACTTCCCAAAACACGCTAAGATATCAGGTTTTCAGGTTGTCCACACGTATGTACCAGAGTGGAAAACAAACTATTTATAATGTCAACATCGAATCCTCTCGCCACTCAATATTTCATTATTATTTTGTGTCTGAACTCCACCAGCCACTTTCATATTTAACAGCATTTGGCTGGTGGCTGGTTCCCACCCAGGTACATCCGACCTGTTCTTGTGAACGCAATACCTCAAGATGAAATTTTCTCACACTTGGCAGAAATGTTGATTTGGTACTGAGGAGGAACTGATATTTGAGGTCAATGTGAAGTTACCTCCTCAGTTATCAGGATATCTCCAGGTTGCCTCAAGGTAATTTATTCACATTTGGCACAAACATTCATTTAAACTGAACAATGACCTGATTAGGTTTCGCTCCGTCCATCCATTCTGTTATCATGAACACAATATCGCAGGAGTGCCTCAAATAAATGTCTTAAATTTGGCACCAATGGATCAGTCCCAAAGAAGAATTGATTTGACCTTAGTCAGATACTGAACTGGTGACATTAATCTGGGGTGTCCACCATCGTTGTCTACTGTCATGGCGACAATTGTGTTGTATTTAAATCAGTTTTATTATCTAAGCATGTAAAAACGTAAGAATTCCCTCCAAGTCTTCATCATATTATACAAGTCTGGACAAACATTAATATCAATGACAACTTTCCTGGTTCATGGTGGCATAGAGCCGTGAGGCAGGAATTCAAGTTTTCAAGTGAAACACAATTTTGTAGAACAATGTCAAAATGACATAAAACATTGTTTTTCTGAAGGTTTATATTTAAAATATGTAAAGGATCCGTCGTAGCCAACTACATTTGAAATATCAGCAACGGTAAGTGATTGTTGTTGGTGACGGTGTTGTCTTAGAGATAAAATGTCTAAATGTCAAATAGTATTAAAAGATATGTGCTCTGAAAGGCTCAAGGGTCAAACTGTGTCCAAGTCTCAGGCTCCAGCAGAAGTTAGGACTCATGAGGGACTTTCACATGGTTACATCAGCTGCCTCGACACTCCCGCCGTAAACAGAAGCAGCTTTCCAGGACAAATTTCCAACTTGGGAAGCTAGAAGGTCTGATAAATGTGCATTTTCCTGGAAAGCGAAGGGCTCCAGTCAAACAAAAAAAAAACGATGATGGAGGCTCGAAAAGCCGGCAGTTGGCTGAAAATCATAAACACTAAAGCTGAAAAAACTCCCGACAAAATTGCTGTAGATGCTTCATGTGTTGCGCATTTGTCCATCCATCAAAACAGCGGAGGTGTTTTTGACCCATAACCAGACTGCAACCACCATGAGCCTGACTGATGAGGCAAAACTGGGCTAACTAATACGGGTTTGATGGGTGTCACTCTATGAAACGTCATAGATGACAAACCCCTTTTTGTGTGTTTGTTGTTAATACGATGTGACACACAGTAACAGGAGTGTCAGAAATGGGCCAGAACCGACCAGTACACACTTCCAGCGCTTCGGATTTCACCCGTTGGTGTTTTCTTGCACTTCTAACAACAGTTTTGGTACTAAATCTACTCTGACAGTTTTTCATGAACTACTGAGAATACTATTGTTCCTCTGTCCCCCCAGGAGTCTGGGAGTCATCCTGGACACCACTTTATCTTTCAAAGCAGGCATTAGTAATATCACTCAAGCTGCATACCTCTGCCCTGTCAATCATCTTTGCACGTCTCTTCACCAGTTTCTCACATGCTGCATTGATTATTGCAAATCTATCCTCTCTGGTCTTCCTTTTAAACTCCTCCACAACATTCAGGTGCAGAATGACTCTCACACATGACTCTCAATTAAATCAGCTCACACACAACTTGGTGAACAAACTCCATGAGAGAAAATAACCAAGAAGATCAGGCTGTAATCTGCTGCTCTGAGCCTGAAGCTCGCTCACAGAGAAGAAGTCTTCTCTTGGCCTCTGGCTTACTTCTCCCACTGGAGCGCCTCAACACAGATCATATTTAATTTCAAAATGAAGAGTGAGGTTTCAAAGGGAAGCCGTCCCTTGAAATGTGAGCCAGACATAATTACAGTGTTGGGGATGAAGGGGCGGCTGCAGATCTGCACCGGCTTCCTTCTGTGGTGGAGATGTTTTGGGCTCTTGGGGGTTGAGGGAGGCAACAGAAAGGAGCCTTCAGGAGAAAGAAAATAGAGAAGAGGGGATGCAACTAGGTGTTTTCTTTACTGCAGGTCAATTCTCACTGTTTTTTCCTTATTTGCTCTCCAGTTTTAGTAGCTGGTTCTCTTCTCCTGGGTGACATAATATGGTTTAAGGTTGATTAGGTTATTGGATACTCGTGGTCGAAGATGCTGCAGCAGGCTTACGCAAAATGAGAGGTAAGTCTGCAAAAAAACTCAGTTTCTTTCTCCAGTTCACTTGAAAACAGTTGCACAAATCTGTCATCTGCAAGTGTTCATCTATAACCTCTTTAACATCTGTGACCGCTGCTCTGTTTTCTCAGTAGCAGGCAGAATGTGTCTGCTGGAGTGATTTCAGATAAAGGAGGAACACACTAATTGAGCCAAATAAAGTTAAACGTGACCCAGATTGGCAGGTCGATGTGGCAATTAAAGAAGTACAGTTGAGCCCACTGGGAAATACCATCAGTAACAAAGACTCTTTTTATTTTTATTTGTTAACAGTTAAGTTCACAACTTTAAGCCTGATTTATTGGACGCGTAAAAAAGGCCAAGCAACATACAATAATCAGAATCAGAATCAGAATCGGTTTATTGGCCGGGTATGTTTACACATACAAGCAATTTGACTCCAGTTGTAACTTCACTCTCAGAGTGCAAATAAAAAAAAAACAGACAGGCATAAATAGACATATGAACATAAATAGACATATACAGTACAGCATGGAAATGAATAGAAATCGAAATGAATATATACATATAAACAATAGGGCAATTGCACCTAGTGCAAATGGTGCTGATGCGGTTGGGTGTCGTGCAAAAGGTCCAGTGATGTTGAACATGTTAAGGTAGGGGCTGTTTCAAGCAAAGCATAAAAGAATTGACATTGTTTTATAAGACATATAAAGAGCAGAGCCTTTGGATCTCTATCGCCAAATAAGAATGACAGCACTGGATGATTCTGCAAAAAGTCCTCACATTTAGGAACGATTGTTATTTCAGCAAATAAAACGGTTGACATCAGGTGGGTTCAGCAACTACAACACTTACGGTCAGAGATTTTACAGTAACAGAGAGTAACAAGTGAAATGTGAAAACAATATGAAATGGGGCTCTAGTGGAGAGATTTAAAGTTTCAGCATTCAACCATCAGCTTTATTGTTCTGGTGCAGTCTTATTTCTCAGGGCTGTTTTTTTTTTTTTTTTTTTAATGAAAACAGCTCGAACAACCTTCTGTTCTTTACCTCTTCAGCACCAAACAGAGACAGACACAGTTGGAGAGGGTGATGATAGTGGAGCGTTCAGCTGCTAAAAAGACAGATATTTCCCCGGAATTGGTGGAGACCAAAAACAGCTAAAACAAAGTGAGCACTGGACTTACGTGGAGCATTAAAACCACAGTTACGTTTCATTGTGATAACGCCTTCTTGTGGCCATAATAATTATGTCAGGAGGAGGCTGGGTTGGATGAATGGGTCAACACCTTTGGATTTCAGCCGTCTTTTCATCCTCCTGAGGACTTCGTTTGTTTAAAAAATGATGGATCCATAACCTTAACCGTGTATTTATTATCAAGCACAAAGGATGGTGGGACGACTGCAACGTCAGAGCTGTTTTGGGGACCAGATGAAGTGGTACGACATCAGGACAGCAGAAACTCTGAACATCTTCCACCACAAACTAAAAACACACCTCTTCCTCCTTTACCTTGAACAGTAGAACTTTAGTATCTTAACATGGAACTTACTGATAGAACTTTGTAGTTTGGCTTTCTGGAAGAAATTGTATTTTCTTGATTCGTGTTGTTCTGGTTTTGAACCCTCATGGTTGAAATGAACTTATTGTAAGTCGCTTTGGATAAAAGAGTCAGATAAATGAAATGTAATGTAGTGGTAGGAGGCCTAATGTTTAAATGTTCCAAATGTTTTGTTTTTAGAGCCATCAATGTTTTATTAGCCTGGCGTGAATAGCATTTCCTTTATATGATTGGTCAAAAGTTTACTATTGATTTATAAATAATTGACCCAGAATCCTGCAGCTGTGCATGCACACATCCACCGTGGTGTATGTTCACAAGGAGCCCGCTGGGAACAGAACCCTCTTGACCCTGAGGTTGCCACGGTGACATTCCAGCCCAGGTTAGCACTCGGGCCTCAGTGTGGGAAGGAAGTGCTGATGAGGAAGGGACAGGTGTGTTTATCACCAGCACACAGCTGTATCTATAAATCAGGAGGCAGTAAGGCCGCGGTGACCACCGGCGAGGCCGAGGCACCGGAGAGCAGCGCCCGCTGCATGTTTCTGAGGCTTTACTGTGAGGACAGCAGCAAAACCGCAATACCAGCGCTTCATCATAGCTGCTGGAGAGACAGCAACCCGATCAGGTCGAGGACAGGAGGCCTTAACCGAGCACAGCCGGCTTCATGAGCCTTTCATTGGTTGTCAGCGATATATTTAATATTATGTTTATATATATATATATATGTTATATTATATATTTGTCCTCTGCTTCTGAACACAATGTCTCAAGAATGCCTGAAGGGAATTTCTTTAAACCTGGCAAACAAATGAATCTCATTTGGTACCAAAGATGAATCGATTTGATGTTAGAGGTCAAAGGTCAAGGTCACTGTCACCACACACTGACCGTTGACCCATGCTCGTGACAATAATATCTTGGGAGCGCCTGGAGGGAATGTCTTCAAATCTGGCACACATTTCCACTTGGCCTCAAGGATGAAGTGATTTGATTTCAGTGGTTAAAGGTCAGAGGTCACGGTCACTGTGACCTTACATCTTTTACATTCTTGGTAATTCAATTTATTAAGAACGCCTTTCTTCAAATTTGGCACAAATGTTCACTTGGACCAGAAGATGAAGTGAATAGATTTAGAATTTTGAAGGTCAGAGGTCAAGGTCAATATGACCCCACCCTCCCTGGGGCCATAACTAAATGATGTATATGTTCATTCCTGACCATTATTCAGTTCTATAACATCATCCCAACTACAAACTGGGATGATGTCATAGATCTTCTGTTCTGTCAGCTCAATCTAGTCAAATCTGCATTTTCATGCAGCACAAGGTTTTTTTTCCGTGCTTGTACAAAGTTGTAATTTCATGGCGATGGGTGGAACAGCTCAACAGACGGTGTGTTGGTAAAGATGCGCCGGTGCAGTGCAACTTTGGTTGAGGTGAACAAACAAGGTTTAAGTATTGCATAACTGGCACGGGGCTGTTTGAATGGCTTCAGTGGGCAAGAGCACAAATGACCAGACATATCTAAAACCCCACAGACAGGTTTGGTGGATGTCCTACATATTTAATCCACATTACATTAAGAACTAAACATTTAAGATACATTCCAATTCAGTTAATTATATCAAAAAAAATGTAGCTGACTCTTTTTTTATTAAGGTGGATATGAATCAGGTGATTAATGCACATAAAGACTTAGGAGCAAATCTCAGCAACAAAATATAAAAGGCACTTAACTACAACTTAAATTACACTTGAAGGGGAAACAACTTAAAATCTTTTTAATGTAGTTTTGAGGCAGCCATGCAAGGCACCGCATCCTTTACACACAAAAGGTGGCAGCGAAGGTCAACATCACTTTTTTTAAGCTCTACTTATTGCTCAGTCAGTGTATCTTCTGCACGAGGAGACACAGCAGGTAAACAGGTGTACCAGCAGATAACTGTATTCGTGAGGCTGATGGCGCTACGAGCCTAAACTGATTCCCTTTTCAACTCCGTTTGCATTATATTGGCGTGTTTTATTCATGTTTGACAGTTTCTTACCTCGAAAGCACCACAGTTAGTTTCTTGAGTCCCTACAAATGCTTTTCAGACAGATAAGTTGAAATATTGTAGATGTTTCTCAGCTGACTTCTCCAGAAGGCTCTCGATAAGATCCTGATGCAGGAAGGTCTCTCATACCTGCTACACAGACTATGTTTACCTGGTATTGTTTTGATATCCAGCACACAGGATATGGGCTTCAAAGAGATGAGTCTGGCATCCTGACAGCTCCTTTGAAATCCAACACTGTTGTGTGATGTTGTTGGGGCGACTGTCCATCAACCTGACGCACTCATAAACAAGCCCCTCAAAATAGGGGAACGCATGTGATGAGGAGGAACTCACTCGCTGTGCTCAGGATTAACGAATGTGTACAACCAGAGATGTTTCAGTGATTAAAGTGTCAGACGGGAACTTACTTTGAGTCACTTGCTGTTGAATTAATACAACGCATCTGGTTTTAATTCCTTTTCAATTCTATTTTATTTTATTTTATTTATATCATGCCAAATCACAACCACACAGGTTATTTCAGGGCACTGAACACATTAAAGTCTTTACAACAGTCATTTACAACATTTCTGGTTTGATCCCTGTAAGTTTCCAACTATGGTGAATCTACAGGCTGAACAGACACACTGGGTTAAAGCAGCAGGTTATTTTTAATGCTTTATTTCCATTCAGTGTGAGTCAGGAAGTGATGATCACACATGATAATGAAGAACAAAAACAGCTGAATTTCAAGGTCGAGTACATTTTACTCATTTTAGTTAAAGGGCCACATACTGCCCACTTTGATCTCAAGTGGTCCAGACTAGCAGAATCATAGCATAATAACGCAGACATAATGACAATATTTCTCTATGATTAAATCATTGGTGAAGGTTTTTGGATGATAAACCCTATTTTAAGGTCTTTCTACAATAAACTAGAAACATAAAGACCAAAAACTCAGACATCAGCCCACTGTTTATCTGCCTGGGATCTCTTTGTGACGCGTTTGACGTGAAACGCGTCACAAAGCGAGCAGCGAGCTGCTGCCTCCGGAGCAGACGTCACATTTACGCTGTTTTTGAAGCAATTACTGGATCGATTTAAAAAATGACAAAATGTTTGTACTCATAAACCTCCATATTCTCATAGAAATGCAATTTATGTCTTTCTGTAATTTTCACACTTGGCAAAGTCATCCAGCGGACCGAGCTGGACCCCCTGGCGGGCCGGATCTGGCCCGCGGGCCGTATGTTTGACACCCCTGGTGGTCAGTGTCTGAATGCAGCGTGTTGCTTTTTGAGAGCAGTAAACTCCATGAAGACGACACACAACGACTCCACTTTTGAAATTAAAACTTTGCTAACGTGTATATTGACATCCACAACGCTTTTATCGCCTCATATATTTTACTCTCTGGATGTTTGGAAGGTGCCGAGGCGTTAGCCTGTCTGCGTCACTCTCAGCTTCAGTTTTCTTCTCTGTGTCTGTTCAGCCTCTCTGAAGGGTGGACCAATCAGAGACCAGTATTAGTGGCTAACTGCGTTTGTCCCGCCCCTCCTTCTCTGTGATTGGCCGGCTGGTGACGGTGACGAGGGCAAACGGTCAGCACGTCGTCACAGTGCTGGATCAATAAAACTTTAAAATCAACTTTAAAAACACGGTGTGGAGGAAAAAAACACGTTGGCGGACACGGTTGGTCGATGCAGAGGGTCGCCGCGAGCTGATTGGTTGAAATGATCCAGAGGTCGACGCCCAGTAGGATGGAACGACTGCAAACGATTCTCTGTGGAGGGCGAACAGATCCAGATATTCAGAGTGAAATTGTGTCGGGATCGCACCGCACTACCGAGACGAAAGGAAAAGAAGCACGTGAGGACCAAATGGAAACAACTCATAGCCATGAAATATAAATACCGCTCAGCTTAACTAAAATTAATATCAGTTTAATTACACATTTCAAAAGTCTTTTCAACGACTCATCTGGTTTAGTAGTCCACCAGCTGTGTAACACCACAAAGTGTTACACCTAAAAGGTTCAGGGCAGTTTGCCTTCAGCAGGATGCGTCATTTATTTAATGGTTGTAAAATAAACTATAAAACTATAAAAATAAGAAAACAATCAAAGGTAGACTTTCAGGTTCTTCATGCTTTCTTCTCAACATCGTTCCAGGACCTGATTTCACCATGTTGGAGTGTTCTTAGTTCACTGTGACATTTAATTCATGTCAGTGTTTATAAGACTCCGGTTTTAGTCTTCTATCATTGAACCTCTTCCTACGCTGGACGGTATCATACTACCAGGGGAGGAGGCATGTCTGATATTAGTTACCTCTTTGTTATGAGGTGGGTGTATTTTTCCAGGACCCAAATGCAAGCACACAGACTCGAGGTATAAGTTCCAAAAATACTGTCTTTATTGTCCAAAAAATAAACAAACAAAAAAACTACAAACCAAAAGGTGGCACCGAGCGTGTCCACTTTACGTCCAGTCGGGAGGGCAACTCAACCGACAGCTCCAGGGGGACACGGGTAACAGGACAGCCGGCAGACCAGCGGAAGGGACGGCGTCAACAATCCTCCGAGCCGGGAGGGCAACTCCACCGACTGGTGATTTTGACGGGGATATCCGCAAGAGACACAGAGGCCAGAGGAACGGGAACAGGAACAGGACTAACAGGGAGCTGACGGGGAGCAGACGGAAGACGGACGGGGAGCAGACGGAAGACGGACGGGTGGCTAACAAAAACACAATGAACCGACAACCAGAGGAGTGCAGGGGCAGGTTACATATAGTCTGGGGAGGTGATCAGGGAGATGCAGCACACCTGCAGGTGGTGATCAGGGATGAGTGGCTGCATCTGCTGGGACTGGTGAGGGGCGTGGCCACGGGAGGTGAGGGGCGTGGCCACAGACAAAGACAGGGGACACAGGAGGAGAGGTGATCGGGGGCAAAATGGAGGACAAAACTGAACTCCTGACACTCTTCCCAACCCAATTCAACACGATCAGCCGGTGGAGGACGCCTCAAACAGAAACCATAAGTTCAGTGAATAGAGTCTGAAATATGTCAGTTTCCTCTGGAGTGAAGTTTAGATGGCTGCTGGTCTGCTCCTCCTTCAGTCATTACAAACTGACAGTCTGCAGAGCCCAGTCCTAAAGGAGGAATGAGAGGAGAGCATCTGATTGGCCATGACTGCAGTCAGCTGTTGGACACTTCCTAATGATCTCTTCCTCCTCCTTCACACCTGCCTGAGCTCCCAATGAGTGTTTTAGTTGTCCACCGGTGATGTTTTTTTAGGGAGATTATAAAACGATGACAACAATAGAAAGCGGTAATATTGCACGACGCACAGTTTCCCATTAGTTAGACTTCATGCAGACAAGTGCAGATAAGGTCGTCTAAAAGTTACCAAGGACACAAAACACGACTGAATTTACAGAAGAAATGCATTTATGCCTTTCACCGTGTTCGCTGCTGAGTTCAGCAGCTGATCCTCGTTGCTGCATCGGCCGGCGTGGCTGATATTAAAGCTCCTGCAACATGAAAGTGGAATGCAGTGACAGCCAAACGAATGGGGATCATGTCAGCCATCTCACGAATGTAACCGGAGGAGAGCAGACTGTCCCGCTCTTCCTCTGCGAAGATGACGACTCATGACGCCGCACCCACAACTCTTCATCCATATCAGATATATTTATATATATATATTTATATAAGATACAAATTCTTTCTTTTGAAATGCTGAAAAAGAATCTGGATGGAGGGCCAGGGGCCAAAAATACATGTTTATGTTATGTGAAATTACATTTAATAAAAATGTTTAATATTTTACAGAAAATTAAGATTCTACATCTAAAATACGATTTCCTAATAAATCAAACATTTCTCTTTAATCTGCGTAAGAGTAATTTTATTACAACAGTCGTCATTTCAATGTATTCTACATTTTCTCTTTGAGTGTGTAAATCTGCATCAAAGTCACTGAAAACTCACATTATTTAATTTTTAGCTGCACAACATTTATGGTTCAAAGTCATTAATGTTTTAAGTTTACATCAGTTCTCTCCGTTATCCTCCGAATGGTTCTTCTGTTCCTCCGAAGTTCTTCTGTTCCTCCGAGCGGTTCCTTCTGTTCCTCCGAGCGGTTCCTTCTGTTCCTCTGAGCAGTTCCTTCTGTTCCTCCGAGCGGTTCTTCTGTTCCTCCGAGCGGTTCCTTCTGTTCCTCCGAGCGGTTCCTTCTGTTCCTCCGAGCGGTTCTTCCGTTCCTCCGAATGGTTCTTCCGTTCCTCCGAACGGTTCTTCTATTCCTCCGAACAGTTCTTCTGTTCCTCCGAGCGGTCCTTCTGTTCCTCTGAGCGGTTCTTCTGTTCCTCCGAGTGGTTCTTCTGTTCCTCCGAGCGGTTCCTTCTGTTCCTCTGAGCGGTTCTTCTGTTCCTCCGAGCAGTTCTTCTGTTCCTCCGAATGGTTCTTCTGTTCCTCCGAATGGTTTTTCTATTCCTCCGAACAGTTCTTCTGTTCCTCCGAGCGGTCCTTCTGTTCCTCTGAGCGGTTCTTCTGTTCCTCTGAGCGGTTCCTTCTGTTCCTCCGAGCGGTTCTTCTGTTCCTCTGAGTGGTTCCTTCTGTTCCTCCGAGCGGTCCCTTCTGTTCCTCCGAGTGGTTCTTCTGTTCCTCCGAGCGGTTCCTTCTGTTCCTCCGAATGGTTCTTCTATTCCTCCAAACGGTTCTTCTGTTCCTCCCAACGGTTCTTTTGCTCCTCTGAAGTTCTTCTGTTCCTCCGAGCGGTTCCTTCTGTTCCTCCGAGCGGTTCTTCTGTTCCTCCGAGCGGTTCCTTCTGTTCCTCCGAGCGGTTCCTTCTGTTCCTCCGAGCTGTTCCTCCGAGCGGTTCTTCTGTTCCTCCGAGCGGTTCTTCTGTTCCTCCGAGCGGTTCCTTCTGTTCCTCCGAGCGGTTCCTTCTGTTCCGCCGAGCGGTTCCTTCTGTTCCTCCGAGCGGTTCTTCTGTTCCTCCGAGCGGTTCTTCCCTAATTTGGCTGAAAGTAAAACTGTAAATTCTTTGTGCTGGTTATATCAGGTGATTTCTGCCCAACCTCACATTACTGTGTTGAAATAATTGCATGTAATTTCAATAAAGATTATTTCTCTGTGAAAACAAACTCAAAGATTAGATGGCCACATTTTATAAAACCCAGGCAGCCAATCGAGCGTCTTTACCATCATTTCCAGTTGGAAGTGCTGCAGTGACCCTCTACAGCACCACAGTGACGTGACTGTTCCTGGTGACCTTCTTTGACTCAGAGCAATACAGCAACTATGTTTTCTATGACGTTTATGCCAAACTAACACTGTGATAATCCTCCTCGGTCACATGAGTCGGAGTCCAGCTCACAGGATGTCCCATCGGGGAGCCGAGGAATCTCTGTGTTTCCATTCCACAGATCCCAAAACAAAGGATACGCTCTGATTGCACCAACAACTTCCTGCAACGCGCTAATTCAGAGCTGGAGCTGTTGGAGAGGCCGACGGGAGGCCTGGCGTGGAGAATGAATTAAGGACGTGTGCTTTCCGCCTGTGAACAACACGCTTTGAATGTCACACATTTTTGAATAAGAGCCTGATTTCTTGGCTGTCCGGCTGCACCTGACGTGTTGACAGCATGTTTCCTAAAGACCGAGTTTTCCATGACACTAAGTAATTAGTGATGATCGGTTCCACGTTGTGCTTGCAGGGCTCGCTTCCATTTTATGAGCCTCCACCTGCCTGCACTCTAAAACCGTGTTCACAGTGCATTCACTGTCAATGTAGAGCCAGACATTACTAATACGTGACAAGTTTCCAGTGTGTTGAACACATGGATTTACAAAGTAACAATTTAACACAGTAAAGTATGTTGAAGGGACATTTTGACTTTATTTGAATACCTTAGAAAGTTGTTTCCAGGCCGTGTCTACAGTTGACATTCAATAAAGGTATTAAAATGTGAAGGTGACTAATGAGAGCTACAATATAAAACAGCTGTGATGTTTTAAAACAGAATGCTGGAGTTACTGGAGTCTTTAATCCTCAAATATCGAAGTATCTCTGCTTCTTCTTACAAGTTAGTACATCAAACACCTCCCACTGTCTGCAAGATGGAAGCTGGAAGTTCTCTACAGACCTCCTGATATGTGAAGACAAACACACAATAGAAGCTATAAGTTCTCTACAGACCTCCTGATATGTGAAGACAAACACACAATAGAAGCTATAAGTTCTCTACAGACCTCCTGATATGTGAAGACAAACACACAATAGAAGCTATAAGTTCTCTACAGACCTCCTGATATGTGAAGACAAACACACAATAGAAGCTATAAGTTCTCTACAGACCTCCTGGGACGTGAAGACAAACACACAATAGAAGCTATAAGTTCTCTACAGACCTGAAGACAAACACACAATAGAAGCTATAAGTTCTCTACAGACCTCCGTGAAGACAAACACACAATAGAAGCTATAAGTTCTCTACAGACCTCCTGATATGTGAAGACAAACACACAATAGAAGCTATAAGTTCTCTACAGACCTCCTGATATGTGAAGACAAACACACAATAGAAGCTATAAGTTCTCTACAGACCTCCTGATATGTGAAGACAAACACACAATAGAAGCTATAAGTTCTCTACAGACCTCCTGATATGTGAAGACAAACACACAATAGAAGCTATAAGTTCTCTACAGACCTCCTGATATGTGAAGACAAACACACAATAGAAGCTATAAGTTCTCTACAGACCTCCTGATACGTGAAGACAAACACACAATAGAAGCTATAAGTTCTCTACAGACCTCCTGATACGTGAAGACAAACACACAATAGAAGCTATAAGTTCTCTACAGACCTCCTGATACGTGAAGACAAACACACAATAGAAGACAAACACACAATAGAAGCTATAAGTTCTCTACAGACCTCCTGATATGTGAAGACAAACACACAATAGAAGCTATAAGTTCTCTACAGACCTCCTGATATGTGAAGACAAACACACAATAGAAGCTATAACACAGACCTCCTGATACGTGAAGACAAACACACAATAGAAGCTATAAGTTCTCTACAGACCTCCTGGGACGTGAAGACAAACACACAATAGAAGCTATAAGTTCTCTACAGACCTCCTGATATGTGAAGACAAACACACAATAGAAGCTATAAGTTCTCTACAGACCTCCTGATATGTGAAGACAAACACACAATAGAAGCTATAAGTTCTCTACAGACCTCCTGGGACGTGAAGACAAACACACAATAGAAGCTATACAGACCTCCTCTCTACTACAGACCTCCTGGGACGTGAAGACAAACACACAATAGAAGCTATAAGTTCTCTACAGACCTCCTGGGACGTGAAGACAAACACACAATAGAAGCTATAAGTTATCTACAGACCTCCTGATACGTGAAGACAAACACACAGTTTAAAGCAGTAGTTTTGTACCATCTCCAAAATGTGAGCGGGAGGGGGTGGGGGGCATTGTTGCAGCAGGTAAGATCCTGCAGCAATCAAGCAACCATATGGAAAAGAAGTCATGCTCATAAATCATAATGCGCAGCCCTGTGGGTTGGCAAAGCGCTCTGACCACAGTAAATATGTGTCTGTGAAAAAAAAGACAATTTATTGCTGTGACATACAGAATTGCACTCTTACAAATACAGATGTTTTTCAGAGGAGCCAGAGCTCCATCTTCCCAGCAGCAGCCTGGAAAAGCACTTAGCGTGCATAACCTGCTGAAGCTGCTGCTGTGCATGGCACTCAGTGTAGTGTGGAGTTCATGCAAATGGCAATGAAATTAAAGGAGAGACTTCTCACTGCCTGTCCAGTTGGTGTTATCATATTTCATGTATGTGTATGATAATGATGTTCAGTATACAGTATAAGTTATTTAAGCAGCGGTCACATCTATGTGGCAAACAGTTTGGGATTTTTGAAGTATGAAGTCTTTTATCTTATATTTTGTTATTGTCAACAAATTCCAAGGAAGACAAAGACTTAAACCAACGATGTGTGTTAGTGACTCAAATCTTTCTGGCTTCTGTCCTAAATCAGAGATTTATACCACTCTCATATCTAAACATGCTAAATGATTACAGTTATAACTGCGATATGAGCTTAATTGAGGAAAAAGACTAAAAACGGGGGAAACTGCTTGTCTTGCTCTCTTTAAGGCCAAAAAGTAATCAAGCACATAAACTACCCAAAGTTTAAAAATACACCCATCAGCTCATCTGTGAAATAAATACATAATAATTAGTAATGTTGTTGGGAATATATTTTTTATTATTACTTAATATTCTACCAGACAGAACACAGATTGGATTTTGTAAGTAAGTAAGTAAAGTTTATTTGTGTAGCACTTTTCACAAAGTGCTTGACAATAATAAAAGAACCCACAAACAGCAGGATTTTGAACTGTTAAAATCACAACAACAGATAAAATCACAACAACAACAAACAAGCAACAACACTAGTGGAGAGATAAGGCAGTAAGATGATAAATAAAACTAAAGAAATCATTTAGTGTGTGTTTGTTCTGATGGAAACAGCCAGTGTTTTGGCAATCAACTGAAGAATTCTCAGTTTGAGTAACTTTTTGCCTCCTCTTTGGGAAATATTGATCTTCTCTTCTAACAGACTGTATTTACCAAAATGTTGACATAAAATATCTCTATGTTTTGTTTGTTTAAAAGGATCAATAATAAAACAATAAAACAGCATGTCACTGATAGTTTTGATTAAATGTTACTCAAATAGGAGAAAATAGTGTCTCTGTTGGGACTATTTTCAGCAGTGGGTTGATTGAGCACAATGTTGTATGATCCATCATTCAGAATATCATGTGATGTGTGTGTTCACGGTAATGAAGGAACATGTAGTGGAACAGTGTGACCCACTGATATGGTTTTTGGACACTAACAGGCCACCGTAGCTCCGAGGAATACGATGGCAGGCTTTGATTTGTTCACAGTACTTGTTAATAGTATCGGCTGATTTTAAAGCAGTGATCTTTGTTGGTCAAAGAATAAAACAGAGGCAGGTTGGAAGAGTCAGACTTGATGAGCATAAAATGAAAAAGAAAGGAAGAGATGATGAACAGATGAAACCATGGCGATCCTCGGAGGTCCCTCTTAAAGATGAAAAGACCTCTAAGATGAGAGGGAGGATGAGGAGTGACGTAGATGTGGTTCTTCTTCACATCTGCTGTCACTATTAACCTCAGTCCAGATTGACTGTCACCGACTCCATACTGCAGGATGTACTGAGAAGCAGCTGACTCCAAATACTCTAATGGTATTTTACACCTTTAGTCTTGTTTAAAAGGGGACACATGGAAGATCTTTAGTTGAAATATTCATAATGAACAGAAGAGCCATTTCGATGTTATGTCAAAAGCATGTATGTGTTGTTGTTGGGAGTCACCATGTGGGAGGACGAAGGGGAGGCCGACATCAAAGACACAAGTCTGAACAAAGAGTCTACAAACTATTGGTGTGAACACCGATACTGAAATATTAATACTTCTGACTCCAAACGTTACTCTTCCAGTGTCCATTATTTTATTATAAGTTTTCTAAACTCAGTAAATAAATGTGTATGTTATCATTAACAGGAAAAGAAACTCAACCATCACCAGAATCAGTCTAAATATGACAGGAACTACTTTTTCTAATGATAGCAGATCACAAACAGTCACATGATGATGTAGTTCAGTTTGAAAACAGCGACTGTATCGTGTGTGTGGAGGACTGAGGTGATGTGGCATCAACACAAACCTCGTTTAACATCTGAAATTCATCACAACACAGAATATGATGAGGTTGTTATATAGAGGTGGTCTGAAGAAGATGAAGGAGGTGCTGCTGGTGAGACAGATTTCAGGTAGGTAGAGTCACTGGATAATATCCAGGTAGGTAAAGTCACTGGATCATATCCAGGTAGGTAGAGTCACTGGATAATATCCAGGTAGGTAGAGTCACTGGATCATATCCAGGTAGGTAAAGTCACTGGATCATATCCAGGTAGGTAGAGTCACTGGATCATATCCAGGTAGGTAGAGTCACTGGATAATATCCAGGTAGGTAGAGTCACTGGATCATATCCAGGTAGGTAAAGTCACTGGATCATATCCAGGTAGGTAGAGTCACTGGATCATATCCAGGTAGGTAAAGTCACTGGATCATATCCAGGTAGGTAGAGTCACTGGATAATATCCAGGTAGGTAAAGTCACTGGATCATATCCAGGTAGGTAAAGTCACTGGATCATATCCAGGTAGGTAGAGTCACTGGATCATATCCAGGTAGGTAGAGTCACTGGATCATATCCAGGTAGGTAAAGTCACTGGATAATATCCAGGTAGGTAGAGTCACTGGATCATATCCAGGTAGGTAAAGTCACTGGATCATATCCAGGTAGGTAAAGTCACTGGATCATATCCAGGTAGGTAGAGTCACTGGATCATATCCAGGTAGGTAGAGTCACTGGATCATATCCAGGTAGGTAAAGTCACTGGATCATATCCAGGTAGGTAGAGTCACTGGATCATATCCAGGTAGGTAGAGTCACTGGATCATATCCAGGTAGGTAAAGTCACTGGATCATATCCAGGTAGGTAAAGTCACTGGATAATATCCAGGTAGGTAAAGTCACTGGATCATATCCAGGTAGGTAGAGTCACTGGATCATATCCAGGTAGGTAGAGTCACTGGATAATATCCAGGTAGGTAAAGTCACTGGATAATATCCAGGTAGGTAGAGTCACTGGATCATATCCAGGTAGGTAAAGTCACTGGATCATATCCAGGTAGGTGAGTTGTGAGTGAGCCATATTTTTTGCGATGTAGATTGTTTGTATTTCAATTTTGCTGTGATTCAAATTGTTTGCTTTTTATTGGTTTTAGAACGGGCTGTTTTCATTTGCACTATGTGGTTTTAGCTTGTGATGTTTTAGTTGCATGTTTTTATAATCTATGATTTTGTCAGACATGTTATTTGGCACTCTGTTCTGATCTGATTGAAGCTGCCTGCAATCACTGATCCCAGGCACCTGCAAAAGTTCTGTTTATCTCAAGGACCAATCGTGAGTGCTGTCAGGGCAGAAGCAGCCAACAGCGTCACAGGAGGGTAGGATCTCCTCCACCCCAGGTGGACATCAATTAGGGGAGCCGGTATAAACTATGGACTACAGCACAACAGGAGCATCAGGAAAAGTGGCTATGGATGGGAGGAGGCTGGGAAGACGGCAGGTGGCGGTGTCCCTGGCGGTGTCCCTGGTGGTTGAAGGAACTCAGGAGAGGACGGGTAGCTGAACCAGAAGAGCCAGGAATAACAACCAGACCCTGACTCTCCTCCTGTTGGCAGGCTTTTACCTGGTGTTGAACTCTTTTTAATCTTTTACTAGGGCCTTTTTAAACTGAACTTTTAATTCATTTTAACTTCTTATCTTGAAATTACACTGGACTTTAAGTCTTTTAACCTCTTAATATTATTTTAGGTATTGCCTACTATTTTATGGGTTGTAGATTTTAAATAAACATTTTTACCATTCCTTAATTGTTATGTCTTTGTGATCCCTGCCACTCAACCCCTGATTTGAAATGATTTCATTTCAAACCCTCTCCCTACTGGGCTGACACAGTAACTTCAATGAAATCTTTTTGTGCACTGATTGAAAACTGCAGTAAAGTTGAGATGCAACATCGGCTCAGACCAATCAGATATCTAGAACAGATTGATCTGAAGCCGTGTGTCTGCCCGGTAAAAGATTTGCAAGAATAATGGTGAAACTCTGCACAGTTAAAATGCAGCTGTGATCTGTTCTATGTATGGAGTGTCATTAATGCTTCCAGTATAGTCTACATGAAAGGTCCAGAACCTAGTTATTCTCCTGAGATGTAAAAATATCTATTTCTTCCTTTTACTTGTGACTCGTCTTCTTTTTCTCCCTCACAAAATCAAAAATTATACTAAGAATGACTGTTTGTTTCTTTACAGATGCAGTTTTAGTGATCTTAATAACAAATACTATATATTGCATATACATAAAGATAAATTTGATGTGTTTCTGTCCAAATTTAATGAGTTTCTTGGATTTAAATTTGGTTCAGCTGAATCCTTTGAATCATCCCAAACTATATTCTCTGTAGTCTGTAGCCTCCAATTCATCCAGCAGGGAGGTTGCAGATTGAAACCATGTGAATAGCCCCGACCGAACCCTCCCCTTTCAGGTGAATGAGAAAAGCTCCGGTGGCCTTAAAACGTACAGAAGGCCTGTGAAGTCCATAGTGGTGTTCCTGTTTGGTCTGTCTGTTCTTCATGCTGTAGAAACATGATGGGCTTCCTATGGAGACATTTTCTATATCCTGTAAACATGGTGGGCTTCCTATGGAGACATATTCTACATACAGTAAACATGGTGGGCTTCCTATAGACATAGTCTACATACAGTAAACATGGTAGGCTTCATATGAAGACAAAGACTTCAGTCTATATCAACAAACACAACTATATCAACAAACACAACAATTCTTAGTTTCACATCAAAATGTAATTATGAACATTATATTCCATTTTTGCCTAAATTCTACAAACTGAACCTTCAAATTCAAAAGCATTTTTTTTTTACGTGCACATTATGAATTTCTCATTTTAGAGATTTGATCAATTACTGATGGTCCTGTAAACTTAATTTTTTTTCTTATATTTACTAAGTCCAACATACTTCACTGAGTATATATATTTGTCAACATTTCATAATGTGCCTTCCAATGCCCTGTCTTTCACAGGAATGGGAAACAGGTATGGTATGTAACATGGTGCCAAGTTTAAATGCCAGCTCTATAAATATACAGTCGGAATGCAGGACTTGGCAGCGGGACTGTTGGTTCCCGGCCTTTGTCACCACTCTCAGGGCCTATTTGGACACAAGAGGCTGGTCAGACTGAAACCTGAAGCCGGCTCCTTGGTTCAGCTCCGCTTTAATCTTCTATTTTGTTCTGGGAGAGTTTTCAGGGAATACTTGCAGAGGGTCCAGAAGTGTCCAAGAGGGGGATTTGGGGCCACTATTCCTGAGGTCCTCCGGGAGGCTCTTTTGATAGCCTCTTATTTTCTGGTCTGCCAGGCAGCATTGCTCAGCCATCCGCTGGCTATTAATACCTGAAATAGGTATCCAGGCCTCCCTCTCATGGCATATCAGCTTCTTCTAATGACAAACTCCACTTCCTGCTCCACCTCCTCCCTCTGGAATGACAAGACTGTCCTTCCAGAGGAGCCGTGGCATCCATCACTTCACCAAAGGACCCACACCGACACATCGTGTGCTGAATGACAGTGCCCTCTAGCAGCTGTAGGAATTAGGATGCGGATGGATCAACAGAGTTTTATTTTAGTATGACCAAGATCATTCCATAATCATAACTATGTGTTTAATATGGTAACTATGATACCGACAGTCCCCTTACCTTAATTAATAAGTACTTTTTTAACCTAAACCCGGATCTTTTCCTAAAAAAGATCAAACCTTAACCGAAGCCTCTTCACGTCATTAAAGTGATTTAATCTGTGGAGCAGTTTTAGAAGGCAAACAGAAACGATGTGATCCTGAAGAGAGGATACGTCAAATAACAAAGTACGGGATAAAGAAAAATACACGCAAGTATTTGTTTCATTATCAATTTAGTTTAAAAGTAAAATAGTTATAACAAAGCTACTAAAGACAATATTATCAACAACAAATACTCACCATACCTGCCGACACCTGTATACCCGGGTGTTACTTGTATCTCTGGGTGTTACCCATATCTCTGGGTGTTACCCGTATCTCCGGGTGTTAGCTGTATCTCCAGGTGTTACCCGTATCTCCCAGGTGTTACTTGTATCTCCCAGGTGTTACCAGTATCTCCGGGTGTTACCTGTATCTCCCAGGTGTTACCTGTATCTCCAAGGTGTTACCCATATCTCCGGTTGTTACCCGTAACTCCATGTGTTACCCGTATCTCCAGGTGTTACCTGTATTTCCAAGGTGTTACCTGTATCTCCAGGTGTTACCTGTATCTCCAAATGTTACTCGTATCTCCGGGTGTTACGTGTATCTCCAAGGTGTTACCTGTATCTCCAAGGTGTTACCCGTATCTCCAGGTGTTACCTGTATTTCCAAGGTGTTACCTGTATCTCCAGGTGTTACCTGTATCTCCAAATGTTACTCGTATCTCCGGGTGTTACGTGTATCTCCAAGGTGTTACCTGTATCTCCAGGTGTTACCCGTATCTCCAAGGTGTTACCCGTATCTCCAAGGTGTAACCCGTATCTCAAGGTGTTACCTGTATCTCCGGTTGTTACCCGTAACTCAATGTGGTACCCGTATCTCCAGGTGTTACCCGTATTTCCAAGGTGTTACCTGTATCTCCAGGTGTTACCTGTATCTCCAAATGTTACATGTATCTCCGGGTGTTACGTGTATCTCCAAGGTGTTACCTGTATCTCCAAGGTGTTACCCGTATCTTCAGGTGTTACCTGTATCTCCAGGTGTTACCTGTATTTCCAAGGTGTTACCCATATCTCCAAGGTGTTACCTGTATCTCCAAGGTGTTACCCGTATCTCCAGGTGTTACCTGTATCTCCAGGCGTTACCTGTATTTCCAAGGTGTTACCCATATCTCCAAGGTGTTACCTGTATCTCCAGGTGTTACCTGTATTTCCAAGGTGTTACCTGCATCTCCAAGGTGTTATCTGTATCTCCAAGGTGTTACCTGTATCTCCAAATGTTACCCGTATCTCCGGGTCTTACCCATATCTCTTGGTGCAACCCATATCTCCAAGGTATTACCCATATCTTCAGGTGTTACCCGTATCTCCAGGTGTTACCCGTATCTCCAAGGTGTTACCTGTATCTCCAGGTGTTACCCGTATCTCCAAGGTGTTACCTGTATCTCCGGGTGTTACCCATATCTCCAAGGTGTAACCCGTATCTCAAGGTGTTACCTGTATCTCCGGGTGTTACCCGTATCTCCAGGTGTTACCTGTATCTCCAGGTGTTACCTGTATCTCATATCTACGGGTGTTACCCGTATTTCTAGGTGTTACCAGTATATCCGGGCGTTCTCCCGGTGTTACCCGTATCTCCCAGGTGTTACCAGTATATACATACTGTACATATATATATATATGATTCTTTAATCCTGATGCAGAGCAGTGAAGGAAACAGACTACAGGCTTCTACCTTCTTATGCATCATCCATCATCCAAAAACATGCACTTCAGGTCAGGTAATCCCCTCGGGGGATTAATAAAGTGTATAAAATTAAAAAAATTAAAAAAAATAATAATGGGGGGGGGGGGGGGGGGGGGGGGGGGGGGGGGGGGGGGGGGGGGGGGGGGGGGGGGTAAAAAAAATGACAGGTCATCATTGTAAATGAGAATTGGTTCTCAATTGATTCTACCTGGTTAAATAAAGGTCATATATATGCATCTCATTTCTTACCTATATTTTTTAAATGTTCCTTTATATGTGAAACACTGCAGGTGGTGGCTCCTCCCCCTACTCCAAAACCGCACAGGAAATGCGCTTCGATGGCGCCCATTCGCATGCGCGCTCCATTTTACAGCATGCTATTCACCAGCTCGAATGCCAATGGTGTGTCTGGATGCATGGGGGAGAGGACTTGGCCTTCCTCTCCCTCCTGGCTTTCCACAGCCTGAGGACCTTAACCCTGCCTCCCCATCCCCCCTCATTAATTTACCTAATTGTCACATCCACTGCATTAACAGCAGCAGCCACATGTTGCCACTCTTCTTTTTTGTTTGTGACGCCATGACTGTGACCACCTGTTTATGGTTGAATATGGGCGTCTGGGAGGCGGAACATTTTTATAAATCACAGTTTTATAAATCACAATTTCTGCTTTTGCACACACGTACAGTTTTAGAGTTGATCCTACACAATGTTTTATAAATGAGGTCTCGTCTTTATCTTTCCTCTTTGTAAGTTAAGTTCTTCATTAAATGCTTGTATCTGAGGTTGTGTGCTTTGGGTCCTTTCTGCTTAGTTGCTACAATGATTTATTTTCTTTTTACTCTGACATTTCTATGGCGTGCTGGAATACACAAGAACATTTCTTTTCAATTTGCTACTTTTCAGAAGGAGTGAATGAATTTTGACTCAAAACCACTTGTGCACAATGAAGGAAGGTGTCATACATATCTTCATTGAAGATCAATTCAATATTATTTATATAGCGCCAAATCACAACTAAAGTTATTTCAGGGTACTTATAGTGAAGTCAAAACTTATACTATTATAAGCAGAACTATAGAAAGTACACCAACAATTCCCTTGAGTGAGAGCTAGGAGGAAACAACTGTCCTTCAGGGCTCAGAGGGGTCATGCGCCTTGGCTGGTTGAAGTGAGGAGAGAGGAGGGGAGAAAAGAACAGCATAGAGATTCAGGACAGTAAACCAGCACCGACCCTCGTGGCACTGTGTGTGGAAGAGTCACTGTTGACATGAGCACATTGAATTCTATCTGATAGACATGATTTGAACCAGCCGAGTGCAGTTCATTGGATCCTAATAACATGTTTAAGTTTTTGTTCAACTGTTTCAAAATCTTCCAACAGACCAAAACTCTGCGAATGGTTGCATGATTGATTTATAACTAAGATTTTAGAAATAAAAGGAAGGTTGGATATAGTCTATGAACAGCTCTATATTTACCTTAAACAGCTGGAGCAAGAGTTTAATAACATCAACCTTAAATGCTCTCTGATAGAGATAAACTGATCTGACCTGATCGGGTCTGTAAGACTGGAACTCTGCCTCCAGGACTCATCTATGAAATGTGATGCTTTTAATAAACTCATCCATATTTCCAGATATGAGATCTGCACCATCCAGAGTGGATCGGACGCCGTCTCTCCTCATCAGACCAGATTTCCCCTGAAAGTTTTTCAATTATGAAACATATTGTTAGCTGGACACCAACTCAACAGCCAGCAGTTGAATGGCAACACACAGCTAAACATGTCATCAGATTAGTCTCTGGAGTTTATTTAGCTGTTACCTACTTAGTTAAATTACATCAAAATAACTAGATCAAAATAACTACACAGTTCAAAGTGCTGTGATAATTGTCAGAAGCAGCCCAGGAGAAGGTTATATATTTACCTAACATGAGTCATGGATGCATGGGAACAGTGAGCCAAACTGACAGAGGTTAAACAGCCAGATAGCTTTTCCAGCTGGCTGTTAATGGTGCCACCTGAGAGCGGTTTGGAAGGCAACTTTTCAAGGGGCTCTTTTGCTGGGAAACAGCTTTGGGCTGCTGCTGATGGTTTTATCACGTAGACTGAAGTTAACCCATGCTGGATTACTCAATGAGGTCCATCTGGCTTTAATTATAGTGAGCATCACAAAACCACAGGATGTTAGGGGGATCAAACACACACTGAACTGGCTTATGGGACTGTTGACACACTTCAAGAATTTAGATACAAGTAGTTCAGTCTTAAGAAAAAAGAACTGGACTGAATAAGTCAGAGGAATAAATAGAGGTGGATGTGTTTGACGTCAATAAACCATTAGCACAATAATCTTCAGACATTAGAAGAGACTGATGAGGTGATTTTCACATCAGTGTTCCAGGAGTCACTTGGCTCTCAATTTGTTTCAGCAGCTTTCAAAGTAGAAGTTACAGCTGATGCTGCAGTCGTCTGAAGTGCAAAAGACATACACACAAACAGAAAACACAGAAAAACCACACCTAAACCTGTGATCCTGAGCTGCATGTGCTAAATATAAACACATATATATAAACCTGCAGTCCTGAAGTACAAATAAAAGACAAGAAAATGATGTAAATATATCATCAGCTCCCCCATCAACTTTTGCTCAGTTTCTGAAGTTAGAAGTACCAGGTACAACTGTAGTTAACAGAAGCTAATGTTAGCCTAGCCCCCGTAGCCAGTCAGACTCATCAATAACAAATCAGTCACCAAATAGGCTAACACATAATATTTCAGTGAGAGCGACCAACATTATCTTTACTGCTAATGTGACTACAACATTCAACAGGTATTTTACCTTTCTGACGAGGTTGTGCTATAATTTCTATAAATGTATAAGACCGAGTTTAATGCACATCGTCCAGTGCAGTCTGGTTCCAGCAGAAGACCGTTGGTTTCTCCTTTTGTTCCCGGCTTTCACCTTCAACTGATATCTGTTGTGGGAATTGTTGAATTGTTGGTTTCTCTGTATAATATTGTAAAGTTCTGCTGTAAGGACTTTGATGTGTTAAGTGCCATGAAATAACCTCTGTTGTGATTTGGCGCTATATAAATAAAATAAAATTGAATTGAATTGAATTGAATATCTACCAAAGAAACTTTGAGTTTCTACACCTCTTTTTGCACAAAAGCTTTTCATGGCAAATCAGCTGTATTGCAGGTAAAATTATTTCCATCCCTCTTTACTACTTCGTTTGAACTTGACATGAACTCACCTGGCCTGAATGCACTCCGGTTTTTATCAGCTCTGATCTCTCGGCTTCTTCTCTGAAACAAACAGCGACGGGCAGAAGGTGGAGACGTGTTGGGACACGATTCAATGGGCTTCACAAAGGAAGGTCTTCATTCAAAAATGCTGCACTTGGCACTTGAAATCAGGTCCTGCCTTTATTATGCAGTGTGATATATGAAATTACACAACTGGTGAGTGCACAAATCCACCAGAATGAATTGTAGTAACCCACCAGCAGAAAGGAGAGCCAGGGAGGAGACCTGAACCAAAACTGAACCCAACAGCTGAAGGTAACAACACATTCGTTTCAACCGCAGCAGGAAATAGCAAGTGTCAAGCTGTCATACGTCACTGCTCCCCAATCTAATCTGAGCAAAGTGGTCTTTGTTGTACTAAGTGCCAAAGTCGGCCAGTTACAAAAGCTAACAGATGGGACTTGACTAATGCTGCCTCTCGTTTACCCTGACCTGCAGCTCACGGGTCACACGGCAAAGTACAAAGACACCAAAATAAACACCGTGACCCCCAAACCTCTCATGATATTTGTCCATAAACAGTTCGGGGAGGAAAGGCAGGGTTTCCCTCTCATGTCAGACGTGTGGAGGTGATGAGGTCTGGGGAAAAGGATGATAGGAAGTCCCACCCAGGCGGCCCACCGGGTCACTTTCCCAGGGTGAGATAAACAAGGGTGTCTATGAAAAGATATTTTTACAAAGGAATCCAGCAAGAACAGCAATAAATAAAATAAGGTTCACAAAAGAAGTGACGTCCTTTTGCTCAGTAGAAAGTCATGTTACGGCAACTTCAGTCCTGCTCACAGTCTCCTGAGGTCTAAAGGGTCCTGCAATAATTCTACTTTATTAAAGTGGAGCCAAACACAGTTGTGATTGGGCTCCTCTTTGGTTTGCTATGTTAGTGCTTCATCACCTTGGAAATACAACTGAGCTCAAGACATTGATGACAATCTATCAGTCAAACTCGAGGTGTCTTATGTGTGAGAATGAGCATCATACAGTAGAAATAAAGGAAAAGGTTTATCCTCCAGGGAACATAATATTCTATCCTGTCAATAATCACACTTATTGAGTCGTGAGTATTTTGGCCTGATAGTTGTGTCAAATTGTTCAGACATAGTACCAGATGACCAAGCTGACCGAGGTCTGAAACTACCAACCGAACACGCTTCATCTGAGGATGTCAAAGAGCCACAAGTTCACATGTAGTTGTTCAAATAAATCAACTTCAATCGATATTACCAAATAAAAACGTCCTTTATTTGTAGCAGAAAGGAGGAAAAGAAAGAACAAGTAGGGAAGAGCCCTTTAACACCCTGAGAAGGAGGAGATTAATGAAGCACACCTGGAGGAGGTCATCAACTAACAACAGCATGGAGGAGAACCGAGGAGCACTGAGAGGAGGACTGAGAGGAGCACCGAGAGGAGGACCGAGAGGAGGACCGAGAGGAGCACCGAGAGGAGGACCGAGAGGAGGACCGAGAGGAGAACCGAGAGGAGGACCGAGAGGAGCACCGAGAGGAGAACCGAGAGGAGGACCGAGAGGAGAACTGAGAGGAGGACTGAAAGAGGAGAGCTGTATATTTATATTGGGCTGTATATATATATATATATATGGTCGTCTGGAACAACCTGCCAACAGAGCTGAGGGCTTCACAGTCTTTAAATACCTTTAAATCTGAAGACATACTTTTTTTTTACTTTCTCGTAATCTATTTTTTATATATATATATATATATGTAATCTATTTTCTATATTATATATATATGTATATATATATACATACATATATACGTGTATATATATATATATATATATATATATATATATATATATATATATATATATATATAATATGTGTATATATATATATATATATATATAATATATAGAAAATAGATTACGAGAAAGTTAAAAAAAAAAGTATGTCTTCAGATTTAAAGGTGTTTAAAGACTGTGAAGCCCTCAGCTCTGTTGGCAGGTTGTTCCAGACGACCATATATATATACAGTGAACCCTCGTTTATCGCGGGGGTTACGTTCCAAATAGAGACCGTGATAGGTGAAATCCGTGAAGTAGTAACCTTTATTTTTTTTACAATTATTATACAATGAAATACTCCATAATACATTGAAACCAAAGAACAAAACCTTTTTACAGGCCCAAGCATTTGTTTAACAAATAAAAGTACTGTATAAATGTTTTTTTTTACAAATAACCACTGTACTGTAAAATAATAATTTTAATCATCAATACGAACTGAAGGCTTCAAATTGCTGAGATCGGCACCGCCCCACTGCGACCCGAGTCATTGGATTAGAACGGGAGGAAATGAAAAATGATTATGAAAACAAATACAAAGTACAGGAGGACAAATAGTGACTCGTGTATTCACTGCTCTTCTGACTGAGCCGCTGCATCCTGACTCCGCTCTGCAGCGGTTCTTTCTTCTAAAGCCCGCGGTGCAGGTGTGGTTTTTCGAGAGAAGAACATAGTTATCGGTAGTTGTTGTCGCTCTTTTTTCTTCTGGGCAAAAAGATTCTTATAAACCGACATGCCACCATCGATTATTTTTAATTTGGCAAGCTGTTTTACGTACGTGTACATATTAAACCGCAACGTTATTGACAAACAGGTAGAGAAGAAGCGGAGAGACTGTTTAGCCAATCAGAATGCAGAACACAATGCACGATGCAAATCCGTGAAGCAGCGAGACCGTGAAAGGTGAACCGCGTTATAGCGAGGGGTCACTGTATACATATATATGTATAGGCAGGTTGTTCCAGACGACCATACACACTCAATGCTGCCTCCTTGTCTTCACACCAGCACACCATCTTTGCAAGATGGCGCCGCGCTAGCGGCAGCCTGTTGCGGCAGCTCCCCTCCCCTTGTTATTAGTATTATTAGTATTTTTAAGCCTTTCTCCTCTTCGGAGTTTTTTTTTTTTTTTCTTTCTCTCGTGTTAAGTTAACGGTCCGTAATGGACCGTAATTTTTCCACGTTTCTGGCTGGGGGCACTGTTATTGTTTACTCGCGTGATCAGCTGATCGCTGAGTAGACCTACTGCTGCTGCCCGGAGCGAGGCCTGAGATCCCCGTTGAACTTCAGAGAAGACGTCGGGGTTGCAGAGCCGGAGCTAAGATGAAGGCGGAAAGGAGGAAGTATAAACCAGCGGTACCGACGATCTTAACGGGGAACGTGAGGTCGTTGGCCAACAAGACGGATGAGCTTGGCGCTGGTAAAGACCCAGAGAGAGTACCGGGAGTGCAGCATCATGTGTTTCACCGAGACATGGCTGCACTCACATCTCCCGGACCACAGCGCGGCCGTACCCGGCTTCAGGACCGTTCGGGGGGACGGAGACGTTGTTCGGAGCGGCAAGAAGAAAGGTGGAGGGATTGCAGTCTATGTGAACGAGAGGTGGTGCAATCCCGACCACGTGTGTGTGAAGGAACGTTTCTGTAGCCCGGACATTGAACTTCTAGCTGTGGGGATGCGCCCTTATTATTTACCTAGGGAGTTCACGTCCGCCATCGTTATCGCTGTGTACGTTCCTCCATCAGCTGACGTAGAGGCAGCAGTGGACACCATCCACTCCACTGTGGCTAAACTGCAGACTCAGCATCCCGGTGCATTTTTGTTAGTTACTGGAGACTTTAACCAGTCTGGATAAAGTACTGCCAACTGTTCACCAGTATGTTAACTGCCCCACAAGGAACAATAAAACTCTGGACCTACTGTATGCTAATGCCATGGATGCATACAGTACTACTGCCCTTCCCCCCCTTGGTAGATCAGACCACAACCTGGTCCTGCTGACTCCCAGGTATGTCCCCCTGGTGCAGAGGCAGCCTGTGTCCACCAGGACTGTGAGGAGGTGGACACAGGAGGCTAAAGACGCCCTGCAGGACTGCTTTGAGTCCACGGACTGGGACGTGCTGTGTGGACCACATGGGGAGGACATCAACAGCATGACGGACTGTATCACAGAATACATTAAATTCTGTGAACACACCACCGTACCATCCCGGACTGTAAAATGCTTCCCCAACAATAAACCGTGGATCACCAGTGACCTGAAAGTTCTTCTTAATAAGAAGAAAGCAGCCTTCAGGTCTGGGGACAGGGAGGAGCTCAGGAGAGTGCAGCGCCACCTGAAGGAGAAGATGAGGGAGTGCAAGGACTCCTACAGGAGGAAGCTGGAGGCCAAACTCCAGCAGAACAAGGTGAGGGAGGTGTGGACCGGTATGAAGGCGATTACTGGGTTCAAGGGGAGAGAGGAACAACCAGGGGGAACCTGGAGAGGAACAACCAGGGGGAACCTGGAGAGGAACAACCAGGGGGAACCTGGAGAGAAACAACCAGGGGGAACCTAGAGAGGAACAACCAGGGGGAACTTAGAAAGGAACAACCAGGGGGAACCTGGAGAGGAACAATCAGGGGGAACCTGGAGAGGTCAAATGAACTAAACTGTTTCTTCAACAGGTTTAGTTCACCACCCTCATCTGTCTCCTCCACACCTCACACCTCCCAAACACCTCTGCTGCCTCCCCCCCTCCCCCCTCTGCGCCCCCTGGTGAGCTGCATAGAACCCTCAATCTCAAAGGGCTCTTCCTCCATCGACACCTTGACCCCCCCCCCCACTCCCCCTTCACCCCCCTCTCTGTGACGACTGGCCAGGTTAGGAGACAGCTGGAGAGAATCCACCAGCGCAAGGCTGCAGGACCTGATGGCATCAGCCCCGTGGTCCTGAGGACCTGCGCCGTCCAGCTGGCTGAGGTCCTACAACACCTCTTCAACCTGAGCCTGAAGCAGGAGGAGGTCCCGGTGCTGTGGAAGACGTCCTGCCTGGTTCCTGTCCCCAAGAAGACGACTCCATCTGGCCTCAACGACTACCGACCGGTTGCCCTCACATCTCATGTGATGAAGGTGCTGGAGAGGCTGGTCTTGGCCCACCTCAGGCCGCTGGTGAAATCTTCTCTGGACCCTCTGCAATTTGCGTACCAGCCTCGTGTGGGAGTGGACGACGCCATCATCTACCTGCTGCAACGAGCTCAGTCTCACCTGGATGGAACCGGTGACTCTGTGAGAATCACTTTCTTTGATTTCTCCAGTGCATTCAACACCATCCAACCACTGCTGCTGAGTGAGAAGCTGCGGGTGGTGGGGGTGGAGGGGGGGTGGACACGTCCACCGTCTCCTGGATCACTGACTACCTGACAGGCAGACCACAGTTTGTCCGTCTGGGCGGTGTGCTGTCTGATACGGTGGTCAGTGGTATTGGAGCTCCTCAGGGAACTGTTCTGTCTCCTTCCTGTTCACCTTCTACACAACTGACTTCCAGAACAACTCAGAGTCCTGCCATCTGCAGAAGTTCTCTGATGACTCTGCAGTGGTCGGTGTATAAGGGATGGACAGGAGGAGGAGTACAGGGCAGTAGTGGAGGACTTTGTGAAGTGGGCTGGTAGAAATCACCTCCTCCTGAACGTGGCCAAGACCAGAGAGATGGTGGTCGACTTCAGGAGGAAGACGACGGCTCCACAACCGCTGAGAGTTCTGGGAGAGGAGGTGGACATGGTGGAGGAGTACAAGTACCTGGTGTCTCCATGACAACAGACTGAACTGGAAGACCAACATCAACGCTGTCTACAAGAAGGGGATGAGTCGACTCTTTTTCTTGAGGAAACTTCGATCCTTCAATGTGTGCAGCGAGATGTTGGAGATGTTCTACCATCTGTTGTGGCCAGTGCATTGTACTTCGCTGGGGTCTGCTGGGGGAGCAGCATTGGAGCTGGTGACACCAACAGACTTAACAAACTGGTTAAGAAGGCCGGCTCCATCATCGGCTACAAACTGGACAGTCTGGAAAAGGTGGTGGAGAGGAGGACGCTGAAGAAACTATTATCCATATTGGATAATCCTGACCACCCTCTCCACCTGCTGCAGGGACAGAGGAGCACTTTCTCTAAAAGATTCCTCCAGCTCCGCTGTCACAAGGACAGATACAGGAGATCATTCCTGATACAGGAGATCATCCCAGATACAGGAGATCATTCCAGATACAGGAGATCATTCCAGATACAGGAGATCATTCCTGCCCACTGCAATAAGACTGTACAATAACTCACCTCTGGCAAAATCCATCACAGTACAATAACACTGTTGACTGTGTTTCTTGGTTTGTTTGTTTGTATATAATATATATAGATATATACTGTACTGTATATATATATATATATACACATATATATATATGTTGACTGTGTTTCTTGGTTTGTTGTATATAATATATATAGATATATAATGTACTGTATATACTGTGCAGTTTATATTTTTTACTGCTATTTACTGCTATTTTATTTTATTGCTTTTCTATTATTATATTATTCTATTCTATTCTATTCTATTATTTTATTCTATTATTTCTATTATTATCTTATTGCTTCTGTACGCTGCTGTAGCGAAAAAAAATTCCCCTCGGGGATTAATAAAGTAAATACCTACCTACCTACCTACCAAAGGTTTCTGCAAGGAGCTTGATATTTAGGGAAAGAGTCTTTAGGTATTGTATGACATCCACAAGTTGATGTGATGGATGCGGTGAACCAGTTTATCAATAGAGGTGTTGTCGTTGGGTGATGAAGAGATTTACAGCTGAGTATCATCGGCTTAGCAATGAACACTAACCCCATGTTGTCTGATAATACTTCCCACAGGAAACATGTAGAGACTGAACAACACAGGTCCTGAGATGGAGCCCTGAGGAACTCCCCATGTTATGGAAGCGTTAGCCGACGACTTTAACTAGTGCTGTTTCAGTACTTTGGTGAGGACCAAAACCCAACGGGAACCTCTCAGACATACAGACAGAAGTTAGATACTCGTTTAGCTGATTAAATACCAGTTTCTTAAGAATCTTGCTTGGGAAAGAGAGATCTGAAGGGCCTGAAACTGTATAAGAGGATCGAGGTTACTGTTCTGTCTGGAAACAACCACAAGCTTGGAAACGGTTTATGTCTTCCAGCAGAACTCATTCTGTTGTACTTCATCTAGTCCTTCGAGCTCAAGTTGTTTATTTACATGAATATGAGTAGTGATCTTTGTTTTTTTTTCTGGCTTCACTGGTGCTCAGAATGAGTCTGAAATGGTCAGTTGCTGTCAATCTATGTCTCATTTTACACTATTTATTACGGTTTTCAACACACACACACAGCTTCTTCCTGCTCCAGAGCCAGGAGGATGTGGTCTAGTCTTTTCAACGTGGTACATCAGCAGGTGTTTTCTTCATCCACAGTGGATGCTGACTAGGACTGACCCTGCCTCATGTTGAGGGGCTGTGGGGCCTCCTCCCTCCCTGAAGACTTCAGACAGCGAGGCTACGGAAGCCATCTGTCGGGCCGTCTGAAGGAGGATGCCAAAGCAGGCAGCATCTGCTACAGTAGTAAGTCTTCCTGTATCTCTGAACAACACAGAGCACACTGATGACATCCTGTCGGCAGACGTGGATCCAGAGTCCTACAAAATACCTCTCATGTTATTACTTACAAGTGCCTGGTCACCATGGGAACACATGCTGGCAGCTGGAGACTGCACCTTTTTAGTGAATTATTCTCATGACTCCATCACAGAAAGATACAAGAAGGATTCTTCATATAACAGCTCCATATTCTCTGTATTTACAGCTCTGTATATTTTGTACCGATCCCCTGCAGCATATCGAAAAACGATGTTTCAAGTTGGCTAATGAGGGAATTAATAATGTTGTGCTGCAATTTTATATTTTTGCAGCTTATCAATGGAGTCCTGATTACGCTTGCCGATGAGGTTGTAGTTTCAGTGTAATTTGTCTGTTTGTCAGCAGGATTACAGAAAAACTACCAACCCAACTTTCATTAAACTCTGTGAAAGGGTGTTTCATGGGCAAAGGAAGAACCCAGGACATTTCTAAGTGGATGTGATTTATGGGGCTGATTCAGGAATATCCTGAATTCATAGCAGAGAGGATTCAAACACAGGAGTCAGAGTGATCCAGGCGGAAGGACTAGTCTCCTTGTGGGTGATGTTGGTGGGAGGAGATGGGAGATGTGAGGAAATGTGAGGAGATGGGAGGAGATGTGAGGAGATGGGAGGAGATGGGAGGAGATGGATGGGAGACGGGAGGCTGACAGATGTGACTAGGGTAGGTAAAGCTGAGACAATGAGGAGCAGAGGACAGTTGAGATGGGCTGGGAGGTGAAGCTGGCATTGGATGGAGCTGAGTGGAGTCGAGTGGAGGCTGGAGTGTGAAGACCAGACCAGACCAGACAGACTGGTGGTCCCGGTGATCCTGGTGGTCCCGGTGATCCCGATGGTCCTGGTGATCCCGGTGGTCCCGGTGATCCCGGTGGTCCTGGTGGTCCCGGTGATCCCGGTGGTCATGGTGGTCATGTGATCCTAGTGGTCCTGGCACGGGGAGAGCCAGGAGGACCGATAGCTTTATAACTAGACAAAATAATCAGTGGTATCTCCTCCCTCGGATATAATTTAATACGTGTGCACAATATATTTATTGACGTTTTTTTTATTGTCAACTCAGCCTGCAGGATTACCACCTCTCATAAGGAGTGTGATGGTTGTGCAGGAGCTGTTATTGGCTTCATTTCCAGATTGACTTCCTCCTAATTTAAACAGCCCATGTGTGCAGGTGGAGGAGATGAACCGGAGGTGACTGCAGAAAGACGAGTCTGTGGCAGCTTCCATTTGTGTCTCCACTGTGCTGCGTTCAATTTGAATTATAGGTGACTTTTACAACTAAATGTGTTTATGTAATATTTATGGATTGCAAGCAAGCAAATAACACTGGTGGTCCTAATGCTTATGATAGAATGGATTCATAACAATTAAATGTGAGGCATCATTATACATTTGCACATTTAACTTCTATAGTCTGGCTTTTTTAGTGTTTATGCTCGTCATAAACGAGGCCCATATCTGACAAACACCTATGGGATGCAGCAGAGTGGAAGAAGAATGAACAGAAGTTATATTATGTGATATAATCATATCAACATGGTGTAAATGAGGTCCTATACCTAGTAAATTGCTCCAAGAGTATCAAAAATATATCTAAATTAAGTAAAAGAATAAAACTCAAAATACTGTTCCCAGAGTTATACTTCTGTGCTGTTAGTTTTCCAACACTCAGCCTTTATAGACAGATGTGTGTCCTAAATCAGCCAACAAGCAGGATGAATGCTACAGCTTGTTCTCAGAAAGGGCCTTTCCACAAGAGCTCACTACTTACACCAATCCAGTCGACCTAACGTTATCCTGTTTGGATTAAAATAACTAACGTTTATTCTGAATCTTATCATTAGACCTCACCAATGAAAACACAACCCACACTTTTATTAATCATGATATTATTTTGGCTGGTTTACAGCAACCTAGTGACCTCAGTAAAGACATCAGTAAAGGCCTTTAGTCAGCCCTGTAGTGACCTCTGCTGGTGATAGTCAAGTACTGCAGCAGTGAAGGAGGAAGAAACAGAAGTATAAACTGTAGCAGAACCACGTGATATAATCACTTACTATATCCATGCTGTTATGGCCTTGGTTGTTTGTTGTGTTCTTGTCTACACAAAGTGTCTCCTCTAGTTCCTGAGAGGATCTCTAGTGTCAGCCTCCTAGTGTCTCCTTTGACTGACTTGTTTTGATGGTCAGCCTCCTAGTGTCTCCTTTGACTGACTTGTTTTGATGGTCAGCCTACTGGTGTCTTATTCTGACTGACTGGTTTTGATGGTCAGCCTACTGGTGTCTTACTCTGACTGACTGGTTTTGATGGTCAGCCTACTGGTGTGTCCTTCTGACTGACTGACTGGTTTTGATGGTCAGCCTACTGGTGTGTCCTTCTGACTGACTGACTGACTGGTTTTGATGGTCAGCCTACTGGTGTGTCCTTCTGACTGACTGACTGACTGGTTTTGATGGTCAGCCTACTGGTGTGTCCTTCTGACTGACTGGTTTTGATGGTCAGCCTGCTGGTGTGTCCTTCTGACTGACTGACTGACTGGTTTTGATGGTCAGCCTGCTGGTGTGTCCTTCTGACTGACTGACTGACTGACTGGTTTTGATGGTCAGCCTGCTGGTGTGTCCTTCTGACTGACTGACTGACTGGTTTTGATGGTCAGCCTGCTGGTGTGTCCTTCTGACTGACTGACTGGTTTTGATGGTCAGCCTGCTGGTGTGTCCTTCTGACTGACTGACTGACTGGTTTTGATGGTCAGCCTGCTGGTGTGTATTAGTCCCGTTGCAGCAGACAGCAGCAACACTTCTTTGTAACTTCTCAGCCTCCAAACCTTCCAGAATGACGTGAAAGCTTTCAGGATGTGGTGTTTCACTCAAGCAACAATCACTTTTGACATCACAACATCCTTTTCAATGGCATAGTTTAAAAACTTGTTGAAATTAAAATTAGTCTCTATAAAAAAAAATATTTACATTACTATGTAATAAAGTTATTTTATAGTTTAGGAAAATATTTTCCCTTACGTATTTCCAAATTTTCTGACGTAAGGGTCTCCCCTTACGTTTTTCATGCTTCTTGGACATAAGGATCCCTTCTTACGTTTTTCATCATTTTTGGAGGAAAGGGCTTTTCGGACAAAAAGGTCCCCCCTCCCGTTTTTTATAATTTCCGGACATAAGGGTCCCTCCTTACATTTTTTATAATTTTCTGACGAGAGGCTCCCCTCTTAGTTATTCATGCTTTTCGGACGTAAGGTTCCCTCCTTACATTTTTCATGCTTTTCGGTGGTAAGGTTCCCCCCTTACTTTTAACATGCCTTTGGGACGTAAGGATCCCTCCTTACGTTTTTCATAATTTTCGGACGTAAAGTTCCCTTCTTACGCCTTTCATGCATTTCGGTCGCGAGGATCACTCCCTACATTTTTCATAAGTTTCAGACGTAAGGATCCCTCCTTACGTTATTCATGCTTTTCGGACGTGAGGCTCACCTCTTACGTTATTCATGCCTGTCGGACGCAAGGATCCCTCCTTACATTTTTCATAATTTTCGGAGGTAAGGGTCCCCCTTATACCATTGCATGTCGTCCAAAAACTGAAAACAAAGTCATACTTTGGCATATTTTCCAAAACATGAAATAAAATCTTATAATCATTTGCACAGTGGTGCAGAGGTTATCGCAGTCACCACACAGGTAGAGGTCATGGGTTTGATACCCACTTTAGGCTTACATGTCAGGACAAAAAGTAAGTCATACTACTTGATATTGTCCAAATAATTTAAAGTCATACTAAAGTATGTCGTCCAAATATAAAAATGGTTTAAGTATCATCGGTTAATGCTGTTTTCTCTCAGCGAGAAGGTCATGGGTTCGATACCCTGCTTCAGGCAACAACAAAAAACAACGTGAAAAAAAAGTCATATGCTGTAGAATAGTTGTCTGAAGAATAAAAAAAAGTCATACTACAGTATGTTGACCAAAAAATGAAAAGAAAAAAAAGTAATACTATAGCATGTCATCAGCACAATAAAAATAGTCCAAACAATAAATAAGTCATACTATAGCATGTCGATTAGCATAGATGACATGCTATAGTACGATTTTTGTTTTTTCCATACTATATACAGTGCATCCGGAAAGTATTCACAGCGCTTCACTTTTTACACATTTTGTTATATTACAGATTTATTCCAAAATGGATTAAATTCATTTTTTCCCTCAAAATTCTACACACAATACCCCATAATGACAACGTGAAATAAAGTTTTTTGAAATTTTTGCAAATCTATTAAAAATCAAAAACGAAAAAAATCACATGTACATCAGTATTCACAGCCTTTGCCATTACACTCAACATTGAGCTCAGGTGCTTCCTGTTTCCACTGATCATCCTTGAGATGTTTCTACAACTTGATTGGAGTCCACCTGGTAAATTCAGTTGATTGGACATGATTTGGAAAGACACACACCGTCTATATAAGGTCCCACAGTTGACAGTGCATGTCAGAGCACAAACCAAGACATGAAGTCCAAAGAATCATCTGTAGACCTCCGAGACAGGATTGTATTGAGGCACAGATCTGGGGAAGGGTACAGAAACATTTCTGCAGCATTGAAGGTCACAATGAGCACAGTGGCCTCCATCATCTGTAAATGGAAGAAGTTTGAACCACCAGGACTCTTCCTAGAGTCGGCCGCCCGACCAAACTGAGCGATCGGGGGAGAAGGGCCTTAGTCAGGGAGGTGACCAAGAACCCGATGGTCACTCTGACAGAGCTCCAACGTTGCTCTGTGAAGAGAGGAGAACCTTCCAGAAGGACAACCATCTCTGCAGCACTCCACCCAGCAGGCCTGTATGGTAGAGTGGACGGACAGAAGACACTCCTCAGTAAAAGGCTCATGACAGCCCACCTGGAGTTTACCAAAAGGCACCTGAAGGACTGTCAGACCAGGAGAAACTAAATTCTCTGGTCTGATGAAACAAAGATTGAACTCTTTGGCCTGAATGCCAAGCGTCATGTTTGGAGGAAGCCAGGCAGCGCTCATCACCTGGCCAACACCATCTCTACGGTGAAGCATGGTGGCGGCAGCATCATGCTGTGGGGATGTTTTTCAGCAGCAGGAACTGGGAGACCAGTCAGGATGGAGGGAAAGATGAATGCAGCAATGTACAGAGACATCCTTGATGAAAACCTTCTCCAGAGCGCTCTGGACCTCAGACTGGGGCGAAGGTTCATCTTCCAACAGGACAACGACCCGAAGCACACAGCCAAGATAACAAAGGAATGGCTTCGGGACAACTCTGTGAATGTCCTTGAGTGTCCCAGTCAGAGCCCAGACTTGAACCCGATTGAACATCTCTGGAGAGATCTGAAGATGTCTGAGCACTGACGCTCCCCATCCAACCTGATGGAGCTTGAGAGGTCCTGTAAAGAAGAACAGGAGAAACTGCCCAAGAATAGGAGACAAGCTTGTAGCATCATACTCAAAAAGACTTGAGGTTGTAATTTCTGCCAAAGGTGCTTCAACAAAGTATTGAGCAAAGGCTGTGAATACTTATGTACGTGTTATATTTTTGTTCTTTATTTTTAATAGATTTGCAAAAATTTTAAACAAACTATTTTCACTTTGTCATTATGGGATATTGTGTGTAGAATTTTGAGGAAAAAAATGAATTTAATCCATTTTGGAATAAAGCTGTAACAACAAAATGTGGAATAAGTGAAGCGCTGTGAATACTTTCCGGATGCACTGTCTGTATCCATTAGGTTCATTTGTAGAATCACCATTTAACCTGACATTCATGCCTCACGCTGGAATCTAATTCTCGACGTCCCTGTGAGCAACAGCGCTAACCACTGCACCACTGCACCGTGAGAAACACTGTGGGACACTTTTTGTCTTTATTGGACGACATGCTATAGTATGAGTTTTTGTGTTTATCGGACGACGTCATAATGACTTTTTTTTTAACTATTTGGACAATATCCAAACTTACTTTTGACCTGACATTGAAGGGGGAATTGAACCCATGATCTTCTCCCTGAATGGCAACTTTTTTTTAAATATTTTGGCCAAATGCTATAGTATGACTTTTTATTATTATTATTTGGACAGCTAGTAAGGCTTTCTTTTTGACCTGACATGAATGTTTCAAGCAGGAATCAAACCCATGTCTTTCTCTCTGTGAGGCAACAGACTGAACCACTTTGCTGCTTTGTTCCCCTTTTATATATTTTTTTATGACATGCTATTGTAAAACTTTTTTTTTTTTTTTTTTTTTTTTTACAAATTTTGGACTGTAATATGAATTTTTTTTTTTTTTTTTTTTAAATTTCAGACACATACTCTAATAGGACTTTTTTCATATTTCTGAAAAAAAATTCTAGAGTATGATAATTTTTCCTATTTTTGATGATATACTATAGTATGACGTTTTTTTCAGACTTCGGACGACATACGATTGTATGACTTTTTCATCATATTTACGATGATATACTATAGCATGAAATATTTTTTATAATTTTGAATACATTTTCGTACTCCCTTACATTTTTCATTCCATTTTGGACGTAAGAGAACCCTTTTACGTTCTTCATGCACGGCATTTAATATTTCTGAAGACACATACTATAGTATGACTTTTTAAAGAATATTTCTGACAACATAATATAGTATGACTTCTTTTTTCATATTTTGGACGACATACTATAGTATAAAAAAATGGCATTAAAAACTTAATGGGGTATATATATATATATATATATATATATATATATATATATGTGTGTGTGTGTGTGTGTGTGTGTGTATATACATATACTGTATATATATTTATGTGTCCTGGAACAAAATGCTTGAGTTCCACTGGCAGAAAGCTGAAACTCCAAACACATGAAGTGTAAGTTCCCTGAAGATCATTCTGTAATGCAACAGTTCTCCGCTGATTTAAATCTGCAGTTTCACTGGAATAATAATGTAGCTGACAACATGCGTTCAGGCAGACGAGCAGTTCAGACTGCTGCAAACACATTTATTGAAATAAAATATTAAAAACAATATAATATCTTGTAAAAATGCAGTGACATTATTGGGAGGATGTGCTCATCTTAAATAAAAGATGTGATTTGCTGCTGAGACTCGATGATTTCTGTGATGTTCATCTGTTTCCCTGAGAGACTCTGAACCGTCCACCAGCTAATCACTGACAATCTGCCTGAGACCGGAAGATAGAAATGAGGTGAAAGTCGGAGGCCTCTTTGGGAGGCCATTTGAAATATGTTGGATTTATTGTGGATTATCGTGGATCACGCTTTGCCTCCAAACGCTCCTTCCCATCTGTGCCATGTTCCCGGTTGAAGCCATGTTAAGGGGGCGTTTTCACTGGGTTTTCCCTCAGCTGAATTTTTCCCTCCGCAGCATCAGTAGTGAGATCCAGCCTCCGACCCGACGCGGCTGCTCCTGCTCGCTCGGCGGCTTGTGTTTTTCCCAGAGGTTGGGAGGAGAGATTATAACGCACAAGGACAGCAAATAAAGAACCAAAACAAACCGCTCCGTCTCCCCGCGTGCAGGAGAACCTCGAGCTCACGGTGATTCCGGTGAAACAGGACAAAACAGGTAGAAACTTGCAGGAGGGTGTTTTACATGTCTTGGCGCATATCCGGCATGACGGGGACGCTGATATGATATGTTCACACACATGCAGAGGGTCGCAGCGACATGGAGGGGGGGGGCTGGTCGTGTGTAACATGCATGTTGCAGAAGAACACGCTAAAGTGTCTCCGGAACCTGAGCTGAATAATCGTGTCGGTCGCACATGAACTCGTCGCTCCGCGGAAACGTGAATATGTGACTGTGGATTGAACCCTCCATGTTCAACCTCCATGTTCAACCTCCATGTTCAACCTCCGTGTTCAACCTCCATGACAGCTGCCGTCGCCTGTCGGGCCTTTCTGGAACACTTTAAACCCGAGAAGCGGAGCCTGGACGTCGGGGAGCCGTAACGTACAGCACCGACAGCATTACATGGCTCCGGTTACATTCCCGTCTTTTTCCACCCGGGTCTCGCGCCGGATACTGAACACACACACACACACACACACACACACACACACACACACACACACACACACACACACACACACACACACACACACACACACGGCGCGTCGCTCCACCTTTACCGCGGGGCAGGGAGCTCGCGCGCTCGTCCTGCTCCTCCACGGGTTTAAACGACGGGAGTCTGCAGGCCGCAGTCCGGCATGTTGTTTACGCGGAGGCTGGAACCGTTCATCCGGTCAACATATGGCGGAGAAGGACAACCGACCGGCCGTCGTTATATCACACGCGCGCGCGCGTGTTTATGTTCCTATTAGTCGCCGACAACGCGAATAAACGTGTCCACGTGAAAGCACGTCCTCGTGTCTGCTGTCAGTCACCCGCCGTTATTTCTGCAGGTTTATTAATATTAGGTCTGCTCGGTGCTGACACGCCGAGATTTGCTTTGGACCTCGCGAGAAAACAAACCTCCACGCTGACTTGACTTCATTCTCACTGGCTTTGACTGTGGGCCGTTTTATCTCCGGTGTGATGTTTACACGTTTTATAATGAGAGCTGAGATCATTCGTATTTTTTGGCAGAAAAGATGTACGTTTTAGTAATCAAATGGTTTTATATGCACGTCCTTTGTTTGATCAACTTTGACACCACAATCATTTTTGTCTGCATTTAAAAAGTTGAATAGTTTGAATAAGTAGGTCCATCTGAAATCTAAATTATGATTAGAAGTACTTTATTAACAAATATATTATTGTAAAAAAAAAGTTATAATACAGTATAAACATTGAAATTAATCAAGGAGAAGTTGGATATTTGAGATCACTTGTATCAAGAAAGAGTAATTAAATATGAATGACTGTAAATGTTGAGCAACTGTAGACCTCAGATAATTTCTAATTATTGATGAGCCAGCCAGAGATGATTCCATCATGTTTAATCAGTCGGCCCACCACATGGTTCGGTTCCTCCACAGACTGCTCAGAGGGACGAGGACACTGTTTTCCACTTCATATATTATATATCTCATCGCTGTGGTTCTTCTCTGTGTCCAGAACAAGATGTCAGCCAGAGGAGGAAAGAAGAAGGCCACCAAGCTGTCCCGATCGTCCCGGGCGGGGGTCATCTTCCCCGTGGGGAGGATGATGAGGTACCTGCGCACGGGCACGCACAAATACCGCATCGGCATGGGGGCGCCCGTCTACATGGCCGCCGTTATCGAGTACCTGGCAGGTAGGAGGCGTCACGGGACTTCAGCTTCAGTGGAAATACAGCACTTCATGAACAATGTGCAACACGGTGTTCAATACAAAACGTTTAGATCTGATCACACAACACCATCAGGGAGTCGTCTGATAGGACGTCTGATAGGACGTCTTATGGGACGTCTGATCGGTCGTCTTATTGGACGTCTGATCGGTTGTCTGATAGGACATCTTATCGGACGTCTGATAGGTCGTCTCGACCCCGTCGTCTGATCGGTAGTCTGATAGGACGTCTTATCGGACGTCTGATCGGTTGTCTGATAGGACGTCTTATCGGTTGTCTGATAGGACGTCTGATCGGTCGTCTTATTGGACGTCTGATCGGTTGTCTGATAGGACATCTTATCGGACGTCTGATAGGACGTCTTATCGGTTGTCTGATAGGACGTCTGATCGGTCGTCTTATTGGACGTCTGATCGGTCGTCTTATTGGACGTCTGATCGGTTGTCTGATAGGACGTCTGATAGGACGTCTTATTGGACGTCTGATCGGTTGTCTTATTGGACGTCTGATCGGTTGTCTGATAGGACATCTGATCGGACGTCTGATAGGACGTCTGATTGGTTGTCTTATCGGTTGTCTGATAGGACGTCTTATCGGTTGTCTTATCAGACGTCTGATAGGACGTCTTATCGGACGTCTTATCGGTTGTCTTATCGGACGTCTGATCGGACATCTGATCGGTTGTCTGATAGGACGTCTGATCGGTCGTCTGATAGGACGTCTGATCAGTCGTCTTATTGGACGTCTGATAGGACGTCTGATCTGTTGTCTAATAGTACGTCTTATCGGTTGTCTGATAGGACGTCTTATCGGACGTCTGATAGGACATGTTATCGGACGTCTGATCGGTCGTGTCGACCCCGTCGTCTGATCGGTAGTCTGATAGAACGTCTTATCGGACGTCTGATCGGTTGTCTTATTGGACGTCTGATCGGTTGACTGATAGGACGTCTTATCGGACATCTGATCGGTTGTCTGGTCGGTCGTCTGATCGGTCGTCTGATAGGACGTCTGATTGGACGTCTGGTTGTCTGATTGATCGTCTGGTTGTCTGATTGATCGTCTGGTTGTCTGATCGGTTGTCTGGTCGGTAGTCTGATAGGACGTCTTATCGGACGTCTTATCGGTTGTCTTATCGGACGTCTGATAGGACGTCTTATCGGTTGTCTTATCGGACGTCTGATAGGACCTCTGATAGGACGTCTGATCGGTTGTCTTATCGGTTGTCTTATCGGACGTCTGATCGGTTGTCTGATAGGACATCTTATCGGACGTCTGATTGGTCGTCTCGACCCCGTCGTCTGATCGGTTGTCTGATAGGACGTCTTATCGGACGTCTGATCGGTTGTCTGATAGGACGTTTGATCGGACGTCTGATAGGACGTCTTATCGGACGTCTGATCGGTTGTCTGATAGGACGTCTGATCGGACGTCTGATAGGACGTCTTATCGGTTGTCTGATAGGACGTCTGATCGGTCGTCTTATTGGACGTCTGATCGGTTGTCTGATAGGACGTCTTATCGGACGTCTGATCGGTTGTCTGACAGGACGTCTGATCGGACGTCTTATGGGACGTCTGATCGGTTGTCTGATAGAACATCTTATCGGACGTCTGATCGGTTGTCTTATCGGTTGTCTGATAGGACGTCTTATCGGACGTCTGATAGGACGTCTGATCGGTTGTCTGATAGGACGTCTTATCGGACGTCTGATAGGACGTCTGATCGGTCGTCTGATTGGACGTCTGGTTGTCTGGTTGTCTGATCGGTTGTCTGGTCGGTCGTCTGATCGGACGTCTTATCGGACGTCTGATTGGTCGTCTGGTTGTCTGATCGGTTGTCTGGTCGGTCGTCTGATCGGTTGTCTGGTCGGTCGTCTGATCGGACGTCTGATTGGATGTCTGATTGGTCGTCTGGTTTTCTGATCGGTTGTCTGATTGTAAGTGCGTGACTATCCGTGGTGTTATGGTACGGGTGCTCGGAGCGACCAAAAAGGACCAAAAGAGACCCGACTTCACTAAATGGGTCATTTAATAGAACTACAACAAGTAGAAACTACATTATATTATATATTATATGAAATTCTATTCTAATTCTATATTCCCATTGAGGAGGTGGAGGGATATTTGTAGTGATGAGCAGGATGTGATGTCATCATGATTTGTTCCAAATGTCCAGTTGACCAATCAGATCCTAGGGCGGAGCTACAGGTTGTATAATAATGAATAACTATAATAAGTGAAATTGTCAAGTCTCTTTCAGTGTTTCAGTAACAGGTTGTTTAGAGAAATAGAAATTCAATCAGTTCAATTCAGTTTTAATTATATAGCGTCAAATTACGACTAAAAGGACACTTTTTATTTACAATAAATACAATTTATTGATCAAAAGTATCATTGATTCTGTGTTGTTATTGCTGTTATATGAATTTGTCCATAAAGAGCAATATTGATTATTTTACGATGATCATTCATTGTTGCTGTTATTGATAAATTCTGTAAAACTTTGTGTTTTTGTGAGTCTTTGTGATTATACAGCTGGATTGTGAGATCAGATTCACTCGGTGAGTCTACGTACATATGCGTACATTATTACTGTAATTACTACGTTTTATATATTTTAATTCACATCACAAAATAGAAAACTGCCAGATAATCCGTGCCTCAAACAATCGTACCACTTTTTGGACCTTCTACATTATGACCATAAAAATCACTGGTCAAATATTCACATGGAAGTGAAGCTGATGTTCCAGATGTGGTGTTCCACAGAAGCAGCTGAGAGGTTGGTCTTTGATCAAAGGGCCGGACGGGCAGATCAACACTGATGGATCTCCACAATCTGTTTTCTCTCCTCACAGCTGAGATCTTAGAGTTGGCAGGAAATGCAGCTCGAGACAACAAGAAGGGCAGAATAACTCCGCGGCACATCAAGCTGGCGGTGGCCAACGACGAGGAGCTCAACCAGGTAACGGTTCCTCCACAGGGGGCCGACGTCTCGTCCACACGCAGACACTCACATACGGATTTACTGCCTGGTTTTTCTTCCTCAAAGAAGACTTTGTTCACTGAAGTGAAAGATCACCCCAAATATGTTTCCACTGCTACCAGGTGAAAAGTACGGTGGCCCTGAAGGTCAAACGCAAAAAAACGCTTCACCAAACACAAAACATTTCAGAAAACACAAAAACATTTTACAAACCGGGAAGACGCCACCGGTTGTTTGAACCCGAGTCATCATTGTTGTGTTCTGTGAAATGTTTGTGTTTGACCCTCAGGGCCACCGTAGAAAAGACAAGTTAGGAGAAGCTGTAAGGGACGGCCGGTGTTACAGACGCCCTTAATTGAGTGACAAAAAACTCTATTCATTGAAAATGTGTTCAGCTGATATTTTCTTAAATGGGATTATCCGCTGAATTAAAACAAAATCTAAATTTAAACCTCTTTAAATACTCAAAAATGATATTATTTAAAATGTAAATAAATAAAATGTTTTTTCTTCACAAAAAATTATGATATTTGTAAATACTGAGCCGAAGGAAGTATTTCGCATTTACAAATAGAAAAAAACAAATGACCAGACCTTTTCTTGTAATTATGATTTACTACTTGTTATAATATCATAATTATGAGTAAAGTTTCAGGCGGTTATGAGTCATTGCTATAATTACTAAACTACCTGATTTAAAGTAATGAATGTAAGCTTGAATATCAATGAGTATATTTTATCAAACAAAGTATTTCAGAAAATGTCACTTTAAAAGTCTTCGCTTGTGTAAACAGATGTAAACACGAAAGAGGCTGTATAATGTTGCCATGGATACGTGGCGATAGTGTGAGCTGTATTTTCATATTTGTTGATACTTTGGAAAGTGAAGCACTTTAAATGAGCATTTCTCTTTATTATGAAACCCTTTTTGTACAGATCATCAGTCTGAGCATTAAACTCAAGTTATTTTCCATCTTCACGTCTCTCACGCGACGACAACATCCCATGAACACCGAACAGTGTTTCTAATGTTTTAGGACAGGACACACTCACGCTGTTTATTTCCGACATGCGTCCTCCTCCAGCTTCTTCGAGGCGTGACCATATCCAACGGGGGGGTGCTACCTCGAATCCACCCGGAGCTGCTGTCCAAGAAGAGGGGGGGCCGGGTGAAGGTGGACAGCCAGCCGGCCGTCTCCGAGAAGCAGGAAGAACGCACCAAGACCAAGAAGCCTGTCAAATCCTTCAAAAAAGTTAAAGGCAAACGAGGCCGCAAGCCAAAGGTGAGTCAGCTCAACAGAGTGGGCGGGACACGAAGGGGCGGGGCTTCATGGCCACGGTGTGCTGCAGGGATGATGAGGAGTGGAAATCTCTGCAGGCTCACGATGTGTTTCAATTCAACTCTGAACTCCGTTCAGTTTAAATCAGTGAAGATTAATGCATTTGACCTGTAATCCTGTTCTGAGTGTGTCAGACTGACTCGTCCTCCAGATCAGCTGATGAGCTGATCAGTCCCTCCAGTTCTTCTGGGTTTGTTTGGATCAGAAAAGTTTGATCTTTGCGGTGGATTTTCTAAAAACTTTGATGTCATTTGCAGTTTTAAGGGACTTTTTTGTGTAAAATTGAAGGAATATGAAAAAGTTTGACAAAAATGTGAACAGAACGGAAACAAACCGATTTCATTCTGCGACTTTTTAACTTTTTCTTCGATAAATCAAACCGAGCGACGGATTAACAGACTGAATCCACTGTTATTCAGCTGGAATAACAAAAAAAAAACAACATCTGATCAGAAAAAAGAAGCTACAGTTAGTGATGAAGATGATTAGCGTTCATTAGTTAACTAATACAAACATGTACAAGGCTTTTTATTGCTGTAGTGAACGTGAGCTCATTGAGCTGCAGAGTCCAAGTCTCTACAACACAATACATCCACCTCGGACAAAAGGAAAACACTTATTATTTCCATGGATGTTACTTCATTCCTGAATGTTTTAAGATGAATATCTTCTAAATGCCACAAAGCAGAACTTCAGATCAAAGAATAAACAAACAATAAATAACAAAGCCAATGACGGACATTGGATGTCATCTTTGGATTCTTAACTCTGCTTGAGACAAAACTCAGCAAGTTGTGATTAATATCCAGATTCACGATAATTTCTTAAAACTACACTCACAATCTTTTTCTGTTATAATCTACTTCTGTTATAATCTACTTCTGTTATAATCTATTTCTGTTATAATCTACTTCTGTTATAATCTTCTGTTATAATATACTTCTGTTATAATGTCGTTATAATCTTCTGTTATAATGTTCTTCTGTTATAATCTACTTCTGTTATAATCTTCTGTTATAATCTACTTCTGTTATAATGTTATAAACTTCTGTTATAATGTTCTTCTGTTATAATCTTCTGTTATAATCTTATTCTGTTATAATCTACTTCTGTTATAATTTTCTGTTATAATCTACTTCTGTTACAATCTTGTTATAATCTCCTGTTATAATCTTCTGTTATAATGTTTTTCTGTTATAATCTACTTCTGTTATAATCTACTTCTTTTATAATCTACTTCTTTTATAATCTACTTCTGTTATAATATTCTTCTGTTATAATCTACATCTGTTATAATCTTCTGTTATAATCTACTTCTGTTATAATCTTCTGTTATAATCTTGTTATAATCTTCTGTTATAATCTTGTTATAATCTACTTCTGTTATAATCTTCTGTTATAATTCTGTTATAATCTACTTCTGTTATAATCTTCTTCTGTTGTAATCTTCTTCTGTTATAATCTTGTTATAATCTTCTTCTGTTATAATCTACTTCTGTTATAATCTTCTGTTTTATTCTTCTGTTATAATTTACTTCTGTTATAATCTTGTTATAATCTTCTGTTATAATCTACTTCTGTTAAAATCTTCTGTTATACTCTTGTTATAATTTTCTGTTATAATCTTCTTGTGTTTTAATCTTCTGTCATAATCTTCTGTTGTAATCTTCTGTTATAATCTGTTATAATCTACTTCTGTTATAATCTACTTCTGTTATAATCTACTGTTATAATCTTCTGTTATAATTTTCTGTTATAATCTACTTCTGTTATAATTTCCTTCTGTTATAATCTGTTGTAATCTTCTTCTGTCATAATCTTGTTATAATCTTCTGTTATAATCTTCTTCTGTTATAATCTTCTTCTGTTATAATCTTCTTCTGTTATAATCTACTTCTGTTATAATCTTCTTCTGTTGTAATCTACTTCTGTTGTAATCTACCTGTTAGAATCTTCTGTTATAATCTACTTCTGTTATAATCTACTTCTGTTACAGTCTTCTGTTATAATCTACTTCTGTTATAATCTACTTCTGTTACAATCTTCTGTTATAATCTACTTCTGTTATAATCTTCTTCTGTTATAATCTACTTCTGTTGTAATCTACCTGTTAGAATCTTCTGTTATAATCTTCTGTTATAATCTACTTCTGTTATAATCTTCTGTTATAATCTACTTCTGTTACAGTCTTCTGTTATAATCTACTTCTGTTATAATCTACTTCTGTTATAATCTACTTCTGTTATAATCTTGTTATAATCTTCTGTTATAATCTACTTCTGTTACAGTCTTCTGTTATAATCTACTTCTGTTATAATTTACTTCTGTTATAATCTGTTGTAATCTTCTTCTGTCATAATCTTGTTATAATCTTCTGTTATAATTTTCTTCTGTTATAATTTTCTTCTGTTATAATCTACTTCTGTTATAATCTACTTCTGTTATAATCTACTTCTGTTATAATCTTCTTCTGTTATAATCTACATCTGTTATAATCTACTTCTGTTATAATCTTCTGTTATAATCTACTTCTGTTACAGTCTTCTGTTATAATCTACTTCTGTTATAATCTACTTCTGTTACAGTCTTCTGTTATAATCTACTTCTGTTATAATCTTCTGTTATAATCTTCTTCTGTTATAATCTACTTCTGTTATAATCTACTTCTGTTATAATCTTCTTCTGTTATAATCTACTTCTGTTATAATCTTCTGTTATAATCTACTTCTGTTATAATCTTGTTATAATCTTCTGGTATAATCTACTTCTGTTACAGTCTTCTGTTATAATCTACTTCTGTTATAATCTTCTTCTGTTATAATCTACTTCTGTTACAATCTTCTGTTATAATCTACTTCTGTTATAATCTACTTCTGTTGTAATCTACCTGTTAGGTAGGTAGGTAGGTAGGTATATACTTTATTAATCCCCGAGGGGAAATTTTTTCGCCACAGCAGCATACATACAGGAGCAATAATAGAAACAATAGAATAAAATAATAATAGAATAGAATAATATAATAGAAAAGCAATAAAATAAAAAATATAAATATAAAATATAAAATGCACAGTACATACAGTATATATACAGTACATTAAATATCTATATATATTATATACAACAAACCAATAAACACAGTCAACATATATATATATATATACATACGGTACAGTATATATCTATATATATAATATACATACAATATACAAGCAACCAAGAAACACAGTCAACAGTGTTTTTGTACTGTGATGGATTTTGCCAGAGGTGAGTTATTGTAAAGTCTTATAGCAGTGGGCAGGAATGATCTCCTGTATCTGTCCTTGTGACAGCGGAGCTGGAGGAATCTTTTAGAGAAAGTGCTCCGCTGTCCCTGCAGCAGGTGGTTGAGAGGGTGGACAGGATTATCCAAGATGGACAATAGTTTGATCAGCGTCCTCCTCTCCACCACCTTTTCCAGACTATCTAGTTTGTAGCCGATGATGAATCTTCTGTTATACTTTTCTGTTATAATCTTCTGTTATAATCTACTTCTGTTATAATTTTCTGTTATAATCTTCTGTTATAATCTACTTCTGTTACAGTCTTCTGTTATAATCTACTTCTGTTATAATCTTCTGTTATAATCTTCTTCTGTTATAATCTACTTCTGTTATAATCTTCTGTTATAATCTACTTCTGTTATAATCTACTTCTGTTATAATCTTCTGTTATAATCTACTTCTGTTACAATCTTCTGTTATAATCTTCTTCTTCTGTTATAATCTACTTCTGTTACAATCTTCTGTTATAATCTACTTCTGTTATAATTTTCTTCTGTTGTAATCTACTTCTGTTATAATCTACTTCTGTTATAATATACTTCTGTTACAATCTTCTGTTATAATATACTTCTGTTATAATCTGTTATATCTTCTGTTATAATCTACTTCTGTTACAATCTTCTGTTATAAATGTTATAATCTTCTGTTATAATCTACTTCTGTTATAATCTACTTCTGTTATAATTTTCTTCTGTTATAATCTACTTCTGTTATAATCTACTTCTGTTATAATCTACTTCTGTTATAATCTAATCTTCTTCTGTTATAATCTTCTTCTACTTGTTATAATCTACTTCTGTTATAATCTATCTTCTGTTATTCTGTTATAATCTACTTCTGTTATAATCTACTTCTGTTATAATCTTCTTCTGTTATAATCTACTTCTGTTATAATCTTCTTCTGTTATAATCTACTTCTGTTATAATCTTCTGTTATAATCTACTTCTGTTATAATCTTCTTCTGTTATAATCTACTTCTGTTATAATCTTCTGTTATAATCTACTTCTGTTATAATCTTCTTCTGTTATAATCTACTTGTTATAATCTACTTCTGTTATAATCTACTTCTGTTATAATCTGTTATAATCTACTTCTTCTTCTGTTATAATCTACTTCTGTTATAATACTTCTGTTACTCTGTTATCTTCTGTTATAATCTACTTCTGTTATAATCTACTGTTATAATCTACTTGTTATAATCTACTTCTGTTATAATCTACTTCTGTTATAATCTACTTCTGTTATAATCTACTTGTTATAATCTACTTCTGTTATAATCTACTTCTGTTATAATCTACTTCTGTTATAATCTTCTTCTGTTATAATCTACTTCTGTTATAATCTTTTGTTATAATCTACTTCTGTTACAATCTTCTGTTATAATCTACTTCTGTTATAATCTTCTTCTGTTATAATCTTCTTGTTATAATCTACTTCTGTTATAATCTACTTCTGTTATAATCTCTTCTGTTATAATCTACTTCTGTTATAATCTGTTATAATCTACTTCTGTTATAATCTACTTGTTATAATCTACTTCTGTTATAATCTAATCTACTTCTGTTATAATTCTCTTCTGTTATAATCTACTTCTGTTATAATCTACTTCTGTTATAATCTACTTCTGTTATAATCTACTTCTGTTATAATCTACTTCTGTTATAATCTTCTGTTATAATCTACTTCTGTTATAATCTTCTTCTGTTATAATCTACTTCTGTTATAATCTACTTCTGTTATAATCTACTTCTGTTATAATCTACTTGTTATAATCTACTTCTGTTATAATCTACTTCTGTTATAATCTACTTCTGTTATAATCTACTTCTGTTATAATCTACTTCTGTTATAATCTACTTCTGTTATAATCTTCTGTTATAATCTACTTCTGTTACAATCTTGTTATAATCTACTTCTGTTATAATCTCTTCTGTTATAATCTACTTCTGTTACAATCTTGTTATAATCTACTTCTGTTACAATCTTCTGTTATAATCTACTTCTGTTGTAATCTTCTTCTGTTATAATCTACTTGTTATAATCTACTTCTGTTATAATCTTCTGTTATAATCTACTTCTGTTATAATCTACTTCTGTTATAATCTACTTCTGTTGTAATCTTCTTCTGTTATAATCTACTTGTTATAATCTACTTCTGTTATAATCTTCTGTTATAATCTATTTCTGTTATAATCTACTTCTGTTATAATCTACTTCTGTTATAATCTACTTCTGTTATAATCTACTTGTTATAATCTACTTCTGTTATAATCTACTTCTGTTATAATCTACTTCTGTTATAATCTACTTGTTATTATCTACTTCTGTTATAATCTACTTCTGTTATAATCTACTTCTGTTATAATCTACTTGTTATAATCTACTTCTGTTATAATCTACTTCTGTTATAATCTACTTGTTATTATCTACTTCTGTTATAATCTACTTCTGTTATAATCTTCTGTTATAATCTTCTTCTGTTAAAGAGCACAGACAGCGAGCGAGAGTCCGTCCCTAACTCAACGGTTGAGGACGGTCCCGGAGACGGATTCACCATCCTGTCGGCGAAGAGCCTGTTCCTGGGCCAGAAGGTAACGAGCGTACGAAACTCACTCGGCCAAAACACCCGACGGCCGTTTCTCACGTTGATGCTTTGTGAATCCACAGCTTTCACTAACAGAGAGTGAAATCAGCAAAATCGGAAGCATGAAAGTGGAGGGAATAATTAACCCGACGAACGGCGAGATGGACCTCAAAGACGGAGTGGGTAAGGACTCTCTCCTCCGTCCTGTCTTCTGTCTGTCTTCTGTCTTCTGCTCAGCATTGGCATCGATGTGCTTTCAGGCAACGCCTTGGAGAAAGCTGGAGGTCGAGACTTCCTGGAGGCGGTGAAGGAGCTGCGGAAAGCACAGGGCCCCCTGGAGGTGGCGTCAGGTACAGACCGTCCGGCACCGTCAGGCCTCAGGAGGGGTATTGGGTGGAGGAGATGTGAATGGTGGGGGCAGCGTGTTAGGTGGAGGATATGTGAATGGTGGAGATGTGAATGGTGGGGGCAGCGTGTTGGGTGGAGGATATGTGAATGGTGGAGGCAGCGTGTTGGATGGAGGAGATGTGAATGGTGGAGACAGCGTATTGGGTGGAGATATAGGCGGTGGAGGCAGCATGTTGGGTGGAGGAGATGTGAATGGTGGAGGTAGCGTGTTGGATGGAGGAGATGTGGGCGGTGGGGGCAGCGTGTTGGGTGGGGGAGATGTGAATGGTGGAGGCAGTGTGTTGGATGGAGGAGATGTGAATGGTGGGGGCAGCGTGTTGGGCGGAGGAGATGTGAATGGTGGAGGCAGCGTATTGGGTGGAGATGTAGGCGGTGGAGGCAGCGTGTTGGGTGGAGGAGATGTGAATGGTGGAGGAGATGTGAATGGTGGAGATAGCGTGTTGGATGGAGGAGATGTGGGCAGTGGAGGCAGCGTGTTGGGTGGAGGAGATGTGGGCGGTGGAGGCAGAGTGTTGGGTGGGGGAGATGTGGGCGGTGGAGGCAGAGTGTTGGGTGGAGATGTAGGCGGTGGAGGCAGCCACCAACACTCTGGTGGAGGAGATGTGAATGGTGGAGACAGCGTATTGGGTGGAGATGTAGGCGGTGGAGGTAGCGTGTTGGATGGAGGAGATGTGGGCAGTGGAGGCAGCGTGTTGGGTGGAGGAGATGTGGGCGGTGGAGGAGATGTGGGCGGTGGAGGCAGAGTGTTGGGTGGGTCCGGTACCGGGAGGGCAGCAGATCTCTCCAACGTTGGCTCATCGCTTTGCGTCTGTCTCAGTTTTAGGCACTAATATACTAAAATGCTCTCAAACATAAGTTCAGACTAAGTTGCCGATCGCAAGAGAGAAAGCGATGTGAGATGAGTGTTGTTGTTCCTGCAGTGGCGGTGAGTCCGGCCAGCGGCATGGCGGCACGCTTCATCCTCCACTGCAACATCCCTCAGTGGGGCTCGGAGAAGTGTGAGGACCAGCTGGAGAGGATGGTGAAGAACTGCCTCTCAGCAGCCGAGGACAAGAAGCTCAAGTCTGTGGCGTTCCCGTCGCTTCCTGCTGGACGGTGAGCTACATGGCAAACACTGATAATCACAACGAATCCATATGATCTGGTTACATTTTTATTTCTATAGCGCCAAATCACAACACAGGTTATTTCATGGCACTTAACACATTAACGTCCTTACAGCAGAACTTTACAATATTATACAGAGAAACCAACAATTCAACAATTCCCACATAAGCGAGGAGGAAAAAACTCCTCTTTAAGGGAAAAAAAACCTCCAACAGAGGGAAGAAAAACTCCCTTTAACAGGAAGAAACCTCCAACAGAACCAGGATCAGAGGTGGGCGGAGCATCTGTTAACAGAACCAGGATCAGAGGTGGGCGGAGCTTCTGTTAACAGAACCAGGATCAGAGGTGGGCGGAGCATCTGTTAACAGAACCAGGATCAGAGGTGGGCGGAGCATCTGTTAACAGAACCAGGATCAGAGGTGGGCGGAGCTTCTGTTAACAGAACCAGGATCAGAGGTGGGCGGAGCATCTGTTAACAGAACCAGGCTCAGAGGTGGGCGGAGCATCTGTTAACAGAACCAGGATCAGAGGTGGGCGGAGCATCTGCCTCGACCGGTTGGGGTGAGAGGAGAGCAGAGAGAGAAAAGGACAGCATAGAGATAGAAGAGAAGAACTGTTGGTGGAGACGACAATCACAGAGCAGAGACATGCAGCTCCATGACGGGACATCTGGAAAAGAAAGAACAGAAACTACACGAGTGAAGGAACTGAATGGAGACAACAGATAATAAGAAGAAACTATGGGAGAGAAGAAGATGGTGAGGTATGAGTCAGTTAAAGAGTAGGAGGAAAGAAAAGAAGATCAGCATGTAACGAGGTCCTCCAGCAGCCTCGGCCTATAACAGCATAACTAAGGGTTGGTTCAGGTCTACCTGAGCCAGCCCTAACTGTAGGCTTTATCAAAAAGGAACGTTTTGAGTCTAATCTTAAAGCTAGAGAGGGTTTCTGTCCCTCCAACACAAACTGGGAGCTGGTTCCACAGGGGAGGAGCCTGAAAACTGAAGCTCCGCCTCCCATTCTACTTCTGGAAACTCGAGGAACCACAAGTAGACCAGCGTACTGAGAGAGAAGTGCTCTGCTAGGATTATATGGTTCTATAAGATCTCTAAGATATGATGGAGCCTGGTCATGTAGAGCTTTGTAAGTCATCAAGAGAATTTTAAATTATATTCTTGATTTCACAGGAAGCCAGTAAAGAAAAGATAAAACTGGAGAAATATGATCTCTTGTTAAATCCCATCAGTACTCTTGCTGTAGCATTTTGGATCAGCTGCAGGTTTTTAATGAGTAATTTGGACATCCTAACAACAAGGAATTACAATAATCTAGTCTAGAAGTAACAAACACATGAATGAGTTTTTCTGCGTCATGCTGAGGAAGGATTTTCCTGATTTCATTAATATTACGTAAATGAAAGAAGGCAGTTCTGGACGTTTGCTTTATATGGTGTCTAAAGGACAAATCCTCATCAAAGATGACTCCAAGGTTCCTCACAGTTTTGCTGGAGGCCAAGACAACGTCATCTAGAGTAACTAAATGATTACAGAAAGAGTTTCTGAGGTGTTTAGGACCAAGTACAAGAACTTCTGTTTTGTCTGAATTTAGAAGCAGGAAGTTCTTGGTCATCCAGGACTTTATGTCTTTTAGACAGGCTTCAAGTTTTACTAACTTATTAGTTTCATCTGGTTTTATAGAAAGATATAGCTGAGTGTTATCTGCATAACAATGGAAGTTGATGCAGTGCTTCCTGATGACATCTCCTAATGGAAGCATATACAAAGTAAAAAGTATTGGGCCTAACACTGAGCCTTGTGGAACTCCATAACTAACTCTTGTTTGTCTGGAAGACTCATTGTTGACATGGACAAACTGGAATCTATCTGATAAGTAGGATTTGAACCAGTCTAATGCAGTTCCTTTAATCCTCGTAACGTCTTCTAATCTCTGTAATAAGATCGTATGATCAATCGTATCAAAAGCAGCACTGAGGTCCAGAAGAACAAGTACAGAGACGAATCCATTATCTGAGGCTAATAAAAGGTCGTTAGTAACTTTCACCAGAGCTGTTTCTGTGCTATGATGAACTCTAAAGACTGAACATCTTCAAACAGATCATTCCTTTGTAAATGATCAAGAAGTTGATTTGAAACAACTTTTTCAAGGATTTTAGAAATACACGTCAGTTTGTAAATTGGTCTGTAGTTTCCTAAAACAGCTGATCAAGAGTCGGCTTTTTAAGTAAAGGTTTAATTACAGCCACTTTAAAAGCCTGCGGTACATAGCCGGTTACAATAGATACCTTACCAAGAGCTTTCTTATATAATATTAGACTCTCCTTCCAGGCAGGTGAAATTCTTCTGAATTAGTGGAACTCCATTTCCTTTCCATCTTTCTAGTCGCTGCCTAGCAGAGCGACTCCTGGTTCTGACTGATGTTTCATCAACGGATCAGAAACCGTCAGAAAGATATAAAACTACAGACTGGATATAAACTACAGACTGGATATAAAACTACAGACTGGATATAAAACTACAGACTGGATATAAAACTACAGACTGGATATAAAACTACAGACTGGATATAAAACTACAGACTGGATATAAAACTACAGACTGGATATAAAACCACAGACTGGATATAAAACTACAGACTGGATATAAAACTACAGACTGGATATAAAACTACAGACTGGATATAAAACTACAGACTGGATATAAAACCACAGACTGGATATAAAACTACAGACTGGATATAAAACCACAGACTGGATATAAAACCACAGACTGGATATAAAACTACAGACTGGATATAAAACTACAGACTGGATATAAAACCACAGACTGGATATAAAACTACAGACTGGATATAAAACCACAGACTGGATATAAAACTACAGACTGGATATAAAACTACAGACTGGATATAAAACCACAGACTGGATATAAAACTACAGACTGGATATAAAACTACAGACTGGATATAAAACTACAGACTGGATATAAAACTACAGACTGGATATAAAACTACAGACTGGATATAAAACCACAGACTGGATATAAAACTACAGACTGGATATAAAACCACAGACTGGATATAAAACTACAGACTGGATATAAAACCACAGACTGGATATAAAACTACAGACTGGATATAAAACTACAGACTGGATATAAAACTACAGACTGGATATAAAACTACAGACTGGATATTAAACTACAGACTGGATATAAAACTACAGACTGGATATAAAACCACAGACTGGATATAAAACCACAGACTGGATATAAACTACAGACTGGATATAAAACTACAGACTGGATATAAAACTACAGACTGGATATAAAACTACAGACTGGATATAAAACCACAGACTGGATATAAAAAAATAAAACCACAGACTGGATATAAAACTACAGACTGGATATAAAACCACAGACTGGATATAAAACCACAGACTGGATATAAAACTACAGACTGGATATAAAACTACAGACTGGATACTAATATAAAACTACAGACTGGATATAAAACTACAGACTGGATATAAAACTACAGACTGGATATAAAACCACAGACTGGATATAAAACTACAGACTGGATATAAAACTACAGACTGGATATAAAACCACAGACTGGATATAAAACTACAGACTGGATATAAAACTACAAGTCTAAAACTACAGACTGGATATAAAACTACAGACTGGATATAAAACTACAGACTGGATATAAAACCACAGACTGGATATAAAACTACAGACTGGATATAAAACTACAGACTGGATATAAAACTACAGACTGGATATAAAACTACAGACTGGATATAAAACCACAGACTGGATATAAAACTACAGACTGGATATAAAACTACAGACTGGATATAAAACCACAGATTGGATATAAACCCACAGACTGGATATAAAACTACAGACTGGATATAAAACCACAGATTGGATATAAACCCACAGACTGGATATAAAACTACAGACTGGATATAAATCTACAGACTGGATACAAAAATACTAATCTAAAGCTACAGACTGGATATAAAACTACAGACTGGATATAAAACCACAGATAGGATATAAACCCACAGACTGGATATAAATCTACAGACTAGATATAAAACTACAGACTGGATATAAAACTACAGACTGGATATAAAACCACAGACTGGATATAAAACTACAGACTGGATATAAAACTACAGACTGGATATAAAACTACAGACTGGATATAAAACTACAGACTGGATATAAAACCACAGACTGGATATAAAACTACAGACTGGATATAAAACCACAGACTGGATATAAAACTACAGACTGGATATAAAACTACAGACTGGATATAAAACTACAGACTGGATATAAAACTACAGACTGGATATAAAACTACAGACTGGATATAAAACTACAGACTGGATATAAAACCACAGACTGGATATAAAACCACAGACTGGATATAAAACTACAGACTGGATATAAAACTACAGACTGGATATAAAACTACAGACTGGATATAAAACTACAGACTGGATATAAAACTACAGACTGGATATTAAACTACAGACTGGATATAAAACCACAGACTGGATATAAAACTACAGACTGGATATAAAACCACAGACTGGATATAAAACTACAGACTGGATATAAAAAAACTACTACAGACTGGATATAAAACTACAGACTGGATATAAAACCACAGACTGGATATAAAACTACAGACTGGATATAAAACCACAGACTGGATATAAAACTACAGACTGGATATAAAACCACAGACTGGATATAAAACTACAGACTGGATATAAAACAGACTGGATATAAAACTACAGACTGGATATAAAACTACAGACTGGATATAAAACCTACAGAGATATAAAACTACAGACTAAAACCACAGACTGGATATAAAACTACAGACTGGATATAAAACTACAGACTGGATATAAAACCACAGACTGGATATAAAACCACAGACTGGATATAAAACTACAGACTGGATATAAAACTACAGACTGGATATAAAACCACAGACTGGATATAAAACTACAGACTGGATATAAAACTACAGACTGGATATAAAACCACATACTGGATATAAAACTACAGACTGGATATAAAAGTACAGACTGGATATAAAACCACAGACTGGATATAAAACCACAGACTGGATATAAAACTACAGACTGGATATAAAACTACAGACTGGATATAAAACTACAGACTGGATATAAAACTACAGACTGATATAAAACTACTAGATATAAAACTACAGACTGGATATAAAACTACAGACTGGATATAAAACTACAGACTGGATATAAAACTACAGACTGGATATTAAACTACAGACTGGATATAAAACCACAGACTGGATATAAAACTACAGACTGGATATAAAACTACAGACTGGATATAAAACCACAGACTGGATATAAAATAAAACTACAGACTGGATATAAAACCACAGACTGGATATAAAACTACAGATATAAAACTACAGACTGGATATAAAACTACAGACTGGATATAAAACTACAGACTGGATATAAAACCACAGACTGGATATAAAACTACAGACTGGATATAAAACCACAGACTGGATATAAAACTACAGACTGGATATTAAACTACAGACTGGATATTAAACCACAGACTGGATATAAAACTACAAACTGGATATAAACTACAGACTGGATATAAAACCACAGACTGGATATAAAACTACAGACTGGATATAAAACTACAGACTGGATATAAAACCACAGACTGGATATAAAACTACAGACTGGATATAAAACCACAGACTGGATATAAAACTACAGACTGGATATAAAACTACAGACTGGATATAAAACTACAGACTGGATATAAAACCACCACAGACTGGATATAAAACCACAGACTGGATATAAACTACAGACTGGATATAAAACTACAGACTGGATATAAAACTACAGACTGGATATAAAACCACAGACTGGATATAAAACTACAGACTGGATATAAAACCACAGACTGGATATAAAACTACAGACTGGATATAAAACCACAGACTGGATATAAAACTACAGACTGGATATAAAACTACAAGTCTAAAACTACAGACTGGATATAAAACCACAGACTGGATATAAAACTACAGACTGGATATAAAACCACAGACTGGATATAAAACTACAGACTGGATATAAAACTACAAGTCTAAAACTACAGACTGGATATAAAACTACAGACTGGATATAAAACTACAGACTGGATATAAAACCACAGACTGGATATAAAACTACAGACTGGATATAAAACTACAGACTGGATATAAAACCACAGACTGGATATAAAACTACAGACTGGATATAAAACTACAGACTGGATATAAAACTACAGACTGGATATAAAACCACAGACTGGATATAAAACCACAGACTGGATATAAAACTACAGACTGGATATAAAACTACAGACTGGATATAAAACTACAGACTGGATATAAAACCACAGACTGGATATAAAACTACAGACTGGATATAAAACTACAGACTGGATATAAAACTACAGACTGGATATAAAACTACAGACTGGATATAAAACCACATACTGGATATAAAACTACAGACTGGATATAAAACTACAGACTGGATATAAAACCACAGACTGGATATAAAACTACAGACTGGATATAAAACCACAGACTGGATATAAAACTACAGACTGGATATAAAACTACAAATCTAAAACTACAGACTGGATATAAAACTACAGACTGGATATAAAACTACAGACTGGATATAAAACCACAGACTGGATATAAAACTACAGACTGGATATAAAACTACAGACTGGATATAAAACCACAGACTGGATATAAAACTACAGACTGGATATAAAACTACAGACTGGATATAAAACTACAGACTGGATATAAAACCACAGACTGGATATAAAACTACAGACTGGATATAAAACCACAGACTGGATATAAAACCACAGACTGGATATAAAACTACAGACTGGATATAAAACCACAGACTGGATATAAAACTACAGACTGGATATAAAACCACAGACTGGATATAAAACCAAACCAACGATGACATCACTGATGGTTGATGACATCACTGATAGTTGATGACATCACTGATGGTTGCTGGTTGGTCAGCAAACATCCTGTCTGATATCTGAGGGATTTAAATCCCTGATATTCTGTGCTGTGAGTCTGTGAGTGTGATGGTGTCCTCAGACCTCAGACAGGATGTTTGCTGACAGGTTGACTGAAATCGGTTCTCTGCCAGAACCGATTTTCTTTCCCCTCATGTCCCCACGAGCTCGTCTGAATTAAGTCTTGTCTGGTCTGCGCCGTCAGAAGTTTCTTGATTCCCGTAACATGTCGCCTGTCTGTCACAGGAACGGCTTCCCGAAGCAGACGGCCGCTCAGCTCGTCCTCAAGGCCATCTCCAACCATTTTGTATCGTCCACCAACTCGTCTCTGAAAAACATTTACTTCGTGCTGTTCGACAGCGAGAGCATCGGGATCTACCTTCAGGAAATGGCCAAGCTGGACGCCAAGTGAGGCGTCCGGCCGTCGCTGGTGTTTCTGTTTGTTCTGAACTGTGGTGTGTCGCTGATGCTGTAGGTAGGTGGTCCAGCGGTAGGGCTTTTGATGTGGAATATGTCTATTAAAGAGGAAACCTCTCTGTTCACCTTTCTGTCCCCTCAGCAGACTGCATCCTTTACAGGTTCTATCATTTAGGTCCAGTTCTACTCTTCTGGTTCCTCGTTTCACTGATGTTTTTACATTCCATGTACAAATACATACAGTTAGTTTACTAAAAAAAAACAAAAAAACAATAAAAAAAACAACAACTGTGTTTGTCATTCTGCTTTGAAATAAAATTCAGATGTTTTACACCCGACGTCTTCAGTTTTCTCTTCAGTTCTTAGATGATCCATTTTTAAGTGTGTTCAGTTGAACAGCTGATTTAAGGTGCACGGCGACTTCCTGTCCAGTACTCGTCTCTGATTGGAGGAAAGAGCATGTCATTCTTCTAACAGATAATGAGGCTACAAGTCTACGGTTGTGTTGTTCACAGATCTATACGTGTTTTACTGACTCGCACTTTAAAAACTACATTTTTTTAAAAGGGTTTTTAATAGTATTTTCTGCCGTCGGTGTCCTCAGAGGAAACGACGACATCCGACAGCAGTGATGCGGTTCCACCGTTGGTTTGGATGTGCAGAAGAAGATGTTTCCTGTTCTCGGTTCTGTTCCAGCATTTCAGGCACTCGAAGTAAAACAAGGGACACTTTTAAAAATAACACCAGGACCAGTTTTTATCCATCATACTTCATACTTTAATGTAAAGACCTAAATCGAGGAAATATTCAATGTGAGCAGCCTTGAACACATAAAGTTGTTGTTGTTGTTGTTTAGAACATTTAAAGCTCCTCCTCTGTTTCTGTTTCTTCATCGTGTCCCCGACACTGAATAAAATAGAGACATAGTCCGGTGACATCAGAGGCTGCGTGATGGTAGCGAGTTTATAAAAAAAGACTGGTTCTGGTTCTGGTACCTCTGACTGAGTCTGTAACTATTGGAGCAGCTTCCACCAATCAGTGTGCTCCAAAACACATTTAGATAAATTAAACAATTAAAAAACACTTGACTTCAACATCATCTCACTTAAAGGCCAACCCTGGTCACTGATTGGTCGACACCTCAGTGGATGGGTGGACGTTTCCTGAATATTATCAGTGAAGCTGAGTGAAACAGGAAGAGACCGAACATCTGGTTCCTCTCATGGCTGAAGATACTTCATGGATATCTGATGAATTTATGACCAATCAGACGCCTCCATATATATAAGAACTGGGAAACAGGTGAAGTTCGTGGAAGACTCTGATGGTTAGTTTCTTTTTTGTAGGATGAGTCTCACCAGAAATGTGTTGCTCCAAATGGGATGTTTCTTCCCACTGAAATATTCTTCCTGGATTTATTTTGTGACACTTTTCAGAAAGTGACATTCAGATCATCGATGTTTGTGTTGTCGAACCTGCACGCTGCAGGAAGTTAATGAATGTGAGGACAGAAACAGGAAGTGCACACGACCTGTTAATAAAACTTCTCTGATTTGAATAACGACCTCATGAAAAGATAAAGCTCAGTTCAGTTGACTGGATGAAATATGACACCAACATGAGATGCTTTGATTCCCGGTCCGATCTAAATGTGTGAATGTGACAGTTCATCAGATATATGAAATATTATAAATGACATGATATCAGGTGAAGTCAGTTCTTAGCAGGATCACATCTGAACACAAACACACAAACAAGCTGAGCACTTTCTTTACATTATATTTGTTACATAGTAAAAAGTACATTGTAACATTATGACATTATAACATTATGACATTATAACAACATTATAACATTATGACATAACAACATTATAATATGACATTATAACAACATTATAACATTATGACATTATAACAACATAATATTATGACATAACAACATTATGACAACATTATAACATTATGACATAACAACATTATAATATGACATTATAACAACATTATAACATTATGACATTATAACAACATAATATTATGACATAACAACATTATAACAACATTATAACATTATGACATAACAACATTATAATATGACATTATAACAACATTATAACATTATGACATTATAACAACATAATATTATGACATAACAACATTATGACAACATTCTAACATGACATTCTAACATTGACATTATAACAACATTATAATATGACATAACAACATGACATTATGACAACATTATGACATTAAAAAATTATAACATGACATAACATTATGACATGACATTATAACATTGACATAACATTATGACAACATTATGACAACATTATAACATTGACATAACATGACATTATAACTGACATAACATGATGACATTATAACATGACATAACAACATTATGACATGACATTATAACAACATTATAACATTGACATTATAACATGACATTATGACATAACATGACATAACATGACATTATGACAACTGACATTATAACATAACTATGACATTATGTCAACATTATGACATTATAACAACATAACATTATGACATAACATTATGACATTATAACTGACATTATAACATGACATGACATCATAACATTATGACATAACATTATGACATTATAACATAACATTATGACATTATGACATAACATTATGACATTATAACATTATGACATAACATTATGACATAACATTATGACATTATAACATGACATTATGACATTATAACATGACATTATAACAACATTATGACATTGTGACAACAACATTATGACATTATGACATTATGACATTATGACATTACGACATTATAACAACATTATGACATTATAACAACATTATAACATTATGACATTATAACAACATTATGACATTGACATTATGACATTATAACAACATAACATTATGACATTATAACATTATGACATTATAACATTATAACATTGACATTATAACATTATGACATAACATTATAACATTATGACATTATGACATAACATTATAACATTATGACATAACATTATGACATTATAACATTCTAACATGACATGACATTCTAACATTGACATTATGACATTATAACATTATGACATTATAACTATAACATTGACATTATGACATCATAACATTATGACATTGTAACATTATGACATTATGACATTATAACATTCTAACATTATGACATGACATTATAACATTATGAAATGACATTATAACATTATGACATTATAACATTATGACATTATGACATTATAACATTATGACATAACATTATGATATAACATTATGACATTCTAACATTCTAACATTATGACATGACATTCTAACATTGACATTATGACATTATAACATTATGACATTATAACTATAACATTGACATTATGACATAACATTATGACATTATAACATTATGACATTCTAACATTCTAACATTATGACATGACATTATAACATTATGACATAACATTATGACATTATAACATTATGACATTATAACATAACATTATGACATGACATTCTAACATTGACATTATGACATTCTAACATTATGACATTATAACATTATGACATTATAACTATAACATTATGACATTATGACATTATAACATTATGACATTATGACAACATTATGACATAACATTATGACATTATGACATTCTAACATTATGACACGACATTATAACATTATGACATTATAACATTATGACATAACATTATGACATTATAACACTATAACATTATGACATTATAACATTATGACATTATAACATTATGACATTATAACATAACATTATGACATTATAACATTGACATTATAACATGACATAACATTATGACGTTATAACATTATGACATAACATTATAACATTATGACAACATTATGACAACATTATGACATTATGACAACATGACATTCTAACATTATAACATTATGACATAACATTATATTATGACATCATAACATGACATTATAACATTGACATTATGACATTATAACATTATATTATGACATCATAACATTATGACATAACATTATGACAATATGACATTGTAACATTATGACATAACATGACATTATAACATTATGACATGACATTATGACATTATAACTTTATGACATAACATTATGACATTATAACATGACATAATAACATTCTAACATTATGACATGACATTATGACATAACATTATGACATAACATTATAACATTATGACATGACATTATAACATTGACATAACATTGACATTATAACATTATAACATTATGACATGACATTATAACATTGACATAACATTGACATTATAACATTATGACATTATGACGTTATAACATTATAACATTGACATTATGACGTTATAACATTATAACATTGACATTATGACGTTATAACATTATGACATTATAACATTATAACATTATGACGTTATAACAACATTGACATTATGACGTTATAACATTATGACGTTATAACATTATAACATTATGACATTATAACATTATGACATGACATTATAACATTATGACATTATGACATTATAACATTATGACATAATATTATGACATTATAACATTATTTTGATTTTATACACTTTATTAATCCCCGAGGGGAAATTTCTTCACTACAGCAGGGGGGCTCTCAGGGGGGAGATGCTGCAGCAGGCTGCCACTAGCGCGGCGCCAGGTAACCTGACCTGAGGTGCATGTTTTTGGATGATGGGAGGAAGCCGGAGAACCCGGAGGAGAACATGCAAACTCCGCACAGAAAGGCCCAGGACCGGATTTGAAACTGGAACCTTTTTTGCTGTGTGGTGACAGTGCTAACCACTGCACCACCGTGCCGCCCAAATTATGACATTGTAACATTCTAACATTATGACATTATAACTATAACATCATGACATTGTGACATCATAACATTATGACATAACATTATGACATTATAACATTATAACATTATAACATTATGACATGACATTATAACATTATGACATGACATTATAACATTATGACATTATAACATTATGACATTATGACATTATAATATTATGACATTATAACATTATAACATTATGACATTATAACATTGACATTATAACATTATGACATTATAACATAACATTATGACATTATAACATTATAATATTGACATTATAACATGACATAACATTATGACGTTATAACATTATGACAACATAACATTATGACAACATTATAACATTATGACAACATTATGACATTATAACATTATGACTATGACATTATAACATTGACATAACATTATGACATTATAACATTATGACAACATGACATTATAACATTCTAACATTATGACATGACATTCTAACATTGACATTATGACATTATAACATTATGACATCATAACATTATGATATTATGACATCATAACATGACATTATAACATTGACATTATAACATTATGACATTGTAACATTATGACATAACATGACATAACATTCTAACATTATGACATGACATTATGACATTATAACATAACATTATAACATTATGACATTATAACATTCTAACATTATAACATTATGACATGACATTATGACATTATAACATGACATTATAACATTCTAACATTATGACATGACATTATAACATTGACATAACATTGACATTATAACATTATGACATTATAACATTGACATTATGACATTATAACATTATAACATTATGACGTTATAACATTATAACATTGACATTATGACGTTATAACATTATAACATTATAACATGACATTATAACATTGTATTACCGTCACGTCCTGATAAACTGAAGAGTCCTGTAAGGCAGACAGCGGCGCACACACACACACACACACACACACACACACACACACACACACACCCCGGATCTGTGTGGAGCCGAGCGGGTCGGCGTCTCCGGGAGAACGACCTTAACCGGACTTCTCTGAAACCAAACCCCAACAAATGGAGAGGTTTGTCTGTGGATGTGAATCAGAGGCTCGTTACTGTCCAGCTTCATCTTTAATATGAAGCACATTAATGAGGTCATCATATTTGTTCTACTTTAATCAGCTCCAACTTCCTCCTGCTGTGATGTCATGACCGATATTTCAGCCTTCACACAGGAAGTGGTCACGACTGTCACACCTGTCCTCTGCTGCTGGTGGACTTTCATTTTTTCTTACTACCAACGATTCTGTGTTCAGAACCAGAACCAACACAGAGTTCAGAACAGAACCAACACAGAGTTCAGAACCAGAACCAACACAGAGTATCACAGTGTTCCATTAAAAACAGGAGGAAGCCTCAGTGTGGTTCTGACTCTTCATGACCAAACACACACTGAAAGTTCATCTGACCACATGACCCTGCTGCCATGGTTACCCATCAAAACACCAAATGTCGATTAGTCAGCAACTTACTTCATTTCCTCCTGATCTCAAACTGGAGTTCACTTCTTGTTGTTTTTAGAGAAAGTCGAACACGCGGTTGGTTTCGGTCTTTTCAAGAGATTTTAAGATAGCAAGAAAAAAACACCACCAGACTTATAAATGATCATATATCCTTTTTATTGTCTGTCTAAAATGTACACAATGCATTGATTTTAAAAGTGCTGGACTCAGTCAGTGACCCGCTGTCCCGACAGTCCGCCCCATGAAACCTCGTAACTCCACTGACCGCTCAAACCTTCGTAGAAACACGTCCCTGATGACGTGATGTCATCGCTACACGTCTGGACGTGATGTCACAGCGTGTTCAGTCATGTGGGATTAGAACAAACGCACGAATGGCACAAATAAAAGGTGTTTCTTTAACGGCGTCACATGTTTTGGGGAACTGTTCCTTTAAATCTAAGGCGGTATAATTTATAGAATTAGTTCTGTCGTACATATTTCATGGTGTCAGAAACACGAGCAGCTCCTGAAGTCGTAGTCGGGTCCAGTTGGAGAGAGAGAGGTCGGCCTTCAGGGCACGGCTTCTACTTCACCTCTTCAGAGGGACTCGTGGGTCTGGGACCGGGGAGCAGCGGGACGGGGGACGTGGCCTCGATGAGGGCGGGGTTCAGGATGATTGGCAGGGACATGGGCGGGACCCCCACCTGAAGGGGAGAGGCAAGCGGCTGCAGGATGAGAGGAGAATGACTTAGAGGAGACGAAGCCTGAGGAGGAGACGTCGTTAACGGCACCGGCACGGTGGGAACGGTGGGAGGAGCCGGAGACGATCGGTCCGATCCTGGAAGACACAACAACACAAGTTTAATACTCTTCAGTCTCCGTTCCACCAAACAGGTCAGTAATGGAGACTGGAGGTCCTTCATACCCAGGTTTACCAAGAACCAACCATCAGTGATGTCATCAACCATCAGTGGTGTCATCAACCATCAGTGATGTCATCAACCATCAGTGATGTCATCATTGGTTTGTGAACGTTATGAATCCTCCAGTTCAGATTCTGTCCGTCACCATCTTTGCTAGTTCGGAGCGGTTTGGAGCAGGAAGTGACCATATTTGGACGAGCTGGGGGAGGAGCCAGCGGTGGATCTGACAGATCTGATCGGAAACCTGACGATACTACGTCCCGCCCACCGATAGCTGTAACCTGACTGCACCACAGGCCTGTCAATCAAACAGACACGCCCCCAAAACAGGTCTTCTTGAATCTTCTTTTCTAATGAATGAGGGATTATTTTCAGATGGACCTCCAGAAAACTAATAAGAAGGAGTGACTTTAGCTAACAACACCGAGATAACTGATGGACACATTTTATTCACTTTGGATTTGATGAGAGAAGTTGAATGGGAGTCTATGGAGCCGGAGGCTTTTTGGAGCCGACCTCTAGTGGCACTCGCTGGTATTGCAGCTGAAGACACTTCTGGATCAGAACCATTTTACAGACCTGAAGCTACCAACTCTTTTATATCCAGTCTGTGGAGTTTAAATTTACTACCTGGCCTGGTTGGAGAATGTTTTAATGGTATTGTCATTAGTTAATCGCAGACTCTGGTGTCTTATGTGATGGAGATGACTAACAGCAGTATTTGCTGTAGAGCTGTGACAGGAAGTGAGATGTGGTTAAGAGTGAAGCCAGTAAATGGACCAAAGGTTGAGATTTTCTTTTGTAAATATATATACAGTTTTTAAGTTGTATAAATAAGTCGTTTCTAATTTAAAGCTTATTAGTCAGAGCTGTTATTTATTTAAGGATTTTACTGTTGTCTAAACGGAGCAGAGTGAAGGATTAAGTGTCATCTAGTGGTGAGGCTGCAGATTGCAACCAACTGAACGTGATGGTGATGAGACAGTGGTGGGACTTCTTACCGTTGGCACTGGCTGGTTGAGGCTCGGAGGGTGATGCTGGCGTGCTGGAGGTCTGAGCCTCTGCAGGGCCGACGGGGGCTGGGACCGGGGAGGGAGGCTGGGCAGGTGGTGGAGACACTTGAGGTGATGGAGGCCGGCCTGCTGGGGGGGTCGGTTGCACGGGCTCTGCTGGAGGGCTGGGTACTGGATCTAAACACAAAGACCGCACAAACAACAATGCCAAACTGTTTGAGTATATACATGTTGTCATTCATTTAGCTGTATGTTGTCATGGTGTTACGTTGACCTTCAACCAGCTGTATGTTGTCATGGTGTTACGTTGACCTTCAACCAGCTGTATGTTGTCATGGTGTTACGTTGACCTTCAACCAGCTGTATGTTGTCATGGCTACGCTGGCCTTCAACCAGCTGTATGTTGTATGGAGTGTATGTGTCGTGTACCTGATATGACCGTCTGTTTGAAGAGCTCCTCCCTCAGGTGAGGCAGGAAGCACACAATTCGTTCCCAGGTGATTTCCCACAGGTCGGAGTATCCTGTCCTGGAGTCGGCGCTGTGGAAGATCCCTGCTGTGTCCATCACCAGCAGCATGTTCTTCAGAGACTCTGGGATCGCCTCCAACTACACACACAGACACGTATAAATACACAAAGACACACATAAATACATACAGACACATATATAAATACACAAAGACACACATAAATACACACAGACACATATAAATACACACAGACACATATAAATACATACAGACACATACAAACAGCACATCAGCAACATCAGAGTCGATCAGTCTTCCTGCATCACATCCTGCAGACTCCCTGTTGTTCTTCTGGGATCAACATTGTTAATATGTTCTGTTCCTGGAGGTGGTAACTACTTCCTCCTAACTCACAAGCTTTTATTTTAAGTTTAAACAGAAGCTTCATGTCAGGACTGACATCAGGGTTTATTGTCATTTGTGGGGTCGTGTCACCATGAATTCGTCAGACTGTCAACGCCGAGTTCTCCTGGGACCTGCTGAGGCGTCTGAGGGGAAACACTCAGTGGTAACGACCTGAGCTGGGGCGCCATGGCAACAGACTTCTCCAGCACGACCACATGGCTGCTCGCAGCACGTTGGAAGACATGCATGTTTCTCACCCACAACAACACAATCACAGCTCCTGGATTTGGTGCTAAATCTGATACTGAGTGTGATGCAATCAAATGAAGATGACTTTAACACCACGTCATCGTCTACATCAGCGTACGAGAGTATTATCACCGTCCTCACCAGCAAGTCACTGGATCCTGCGTGCATGTACTTGTCCATGAAATCCAGAATGGTGAGCCAGAGGGCAGCAAAGGTGGGCAGAGACAGCAGGGGGGAGAGGTGCTGCAGGAACACCTGGACAGAAGGAGGAGAAACATCAGCTACAGCTGCAGGAGGAGGAGGAGGACGAGGAGGACGAGGAGGACGAGGAGGACGAGGAGGAGATCAGTTCAACCTGAACAGCAGGAGACGAGGACGAAGGGAGTTCCCAGGGTGGAGTATTATAACAGAGTCAGAGGGGCATATTACAGAACGATGACATCACATCCTCACTCACATGGAAACATGTCCAGTTATTATAAATCATGCATGCTGTGTATTTGGGAGACGACAGAAACTCTTTGGTCTGTTGTGAATCTCCATTTGATTTGAAGGAGTTACTCTCACAGCACTTCTGATCGCTCTGCAGGACCGTGTGAGATGATCATAGACTGCTATATAAATAATACAGATGGTTACGGGTCTCTGGACATGTTCACTCATCAACATCTGTCGGCTGGGACAGTAAAATGAACAGAATGACCACAGAGAACGACAGGAAAAACAGGTAAATGTTTCCTTTGTCTGTGTTCAAATGTAACAATGAAAAAGACATGAATTCATATAAATGTTGGTGTCTGTTGTTCCAACCTTTGACAGCAGAGTGCAGGCTCTCATTCTGGTCTCCTCCATCCCTCCCACATCGGCTGGGCTGATGTTGTCAAGCAGCTTTGTTAGCAGTGGGAAAAGCACCTGCAAACACACACACACACACACACACACACACACACACACACACACACACACACACACACACACACACACACACACACACACACACACACACACACACACACAGACAGACACACACACACACACACACACACACACACACACACACACACACACACACACACACACACACACACACACACACACACACACACACACACACACACACACACACACACACACACACACACACACACACACACACACACACACACACACACACACACACACACACACACACACACACACACACACACAGAGACACACACACACACACACACACACAGTATTAATGAAGATCCTGAAACTACATGAAGAGTGTAAGAAAAGGAGCTGCAGGTGATTCAGTGGTTTATAATATCCAGTATTAGTAGATATCTAGTGGAGGAAATCATGATTTGATCTCTTGACGATTTTGTAAGTTTGCCCACTGACAGAGAAATGAACGGTCTATAACTGTAATGGAGGTTTATTTTAATAGAGACAGAATATCAACAAAACCATCGGTAACGATTAAAGTCCTGCAGCGCTGCGAGGTCCCCCGGCTCAAGAAGACACATGGACAGACCCGTCTGAAGTTTACCAACGAACACCTGAAGGATTCAGAGAAGGCTTGGAGGAGGTGACGTGGTCAGAGGAGACCAACATCCAGCTCTTTGACATCAACTGGACTCGCCGTGTTTGGAGGAAGAGAAACGCTGACTAGAACCCGAGAACACCGTCCCACCGTCCCCACTGTCCCACCGTCCCACCGCCCAACATGGAGGTGGCGACATTCTGTTTTGGAGGTGTCTTTCTGCTGAGGGGAGAGGACGACTTCACCGCATCGAGGGGAGGACGGACGGGGCCGCGTACCGGGACATCTTGGGGGACGACCTCCTTCCCTCAGCCGGGACACTGAAGACGGGTCGTGGACGGTCTTCAGCACCACAATGACCCAAAACATACGGCGAGGCAACAAAGGAGCGGCTCAAGAAGAAGCACATGAAGGTCACGGAGAGGTCGAGCCGGTATCCAGACCTTCATCCCAGAGAACATCTGTGGAGGGAGCTGAAGCTTCCTGTTGCCGAGCAACAGCCTGGAAACCTGAAGGATTTGGAGGATCTGCAAAGAGGAGTGAACAACATCCCTCCTGAGATGTTCAAACCTGGAGACCAACTACCAGAAACCTCTGACCTCTGACCTCGCCAACAACGCTTCCTGCACCAAGTACTGAGTCATGTTCTGCTACGGGATCAAATATTTATTTCACACAATCAGATGCAAATCAATTTATAACTTAGATTTGAGATTTTCTGGATTTGTTTTTATATTCTGTCTCTGTTAAAATAAACCTCCATTACAATTATAGACCGTTCATTTCGTTCAAACTTAAAAAATCGTCAAGAGATCAAATAATGATTTCCTTCACTGTAGATATATTATATCATCAGACGGAGGATTTGATGCTCAACACAGACGTTAATTCTTCTGCCCTCTAATACCTTGTTGAAGCAGGACTCCCACTCCGTGGCGTTTAGAGTCTGCAGATCGTGGACGAGCAGCGCCCTCTGGAGGTAGGTGAGGGCCTGCATGCGAACCTGTCGCCTGGCATCACAGCACAGCCAAGCAATGCCTGAAATATCACACAGGATATTAATATGGAAATTTAAACTAAAGACCTTTATCATCACAAATACAATACTGTCACAGTTCTTTAAAACTAAACTCGAGGATAACACGTGATCGGAGGCGATTTGACCGTCGGTCCATCGACGTTCATGAACACAAGATCTTTGAGGGACTTTCTTCAGATGTGGACAAACGTTCACTTTGACTAAAAGATGAACTGTGGTAAAACATGTCTGTCCGTTATGAGAATACTATATATATATACTTATTTAAGTATATATATATAGTATTCTCATAATGGACAGACGTGTATATGTATACAGTATATATATATATATAGATATATATATATATAAATAATAGAAAAATACTGACGTGATGAACTATATGTACCGTACTTTCCGGACTATAAGCCGCTACTTTTTTCCCACGCTTTGAACCTCGCGGCTTAAACAATGACGCGGCTAATTTATGGATTCAACGGGTTTGGAAAGGCTGGACTGCTGCGTGTTGAAGAGGGCAGCAGGAGCTCAGCGGGGAATTTGCCTCCGAATGAAAGAAACGAGAGCGACAATGAAAACGATCCAACATCGGATGAAGCGATTCTGAGGCTATTCAACTCCGACACCGAAGGAGATGACGTCAGTGGTTTCAGTGCACAGGAGGAGGAAGATAGTGACCGATGACTTTCTTGGTAGGCTACTGTTTACCACTCATTTTTATTTTTGTTACGAGCCGTGTTTCGTTAAAGCCTGTGTAAAGTTCATTTGTTTCAATGTACCGGTCGGCACCTGCGGCTTATAGACATGTGCGTCTTATTTATGTTCAAAATAATCTTTTTTTTTTTAATTCAGTGGGTGCGGCTTCTATTCAGGTGCGCTCAATAGTCCGGAAATTATGGCAATAATAATGTTCTCCAAAAACACTTTGAGCCTTTATTCAACACCATAACTCAGGAACAGAAGGGAGGCAGGGCTATATGACTCTTTTAGTCAGATACTGAACTGGCGTCCCTCATCTCAGGTGTCCACCTGGTAACTATGGTGATAGTAGAGATGGATGTAAAGCACGTTTTAGAATTTGTAGATTATTGACGGGAACATCCATATTTTAAATATCGTCGACTGTCAACCAGCTTGTGATTGTGAAGATACAAGGATTCACTGCACATATTATACACGAGTCTGGACTGACATGTATGAATGAATTGTTCATTCTTGTCTAAATAATCAGCAGATGTCCCTGAAATGTCAGGTTTGGTAGAAAGACTGAACCTTTGATTAAAAATCCTGTAGATCAGGTCTATCTCATGTAGACCTGGTCTATCTCCTGTAGATCAGGTCTATCTCCTGTAGACCTGGTCAATCTCCTGTAGACCTGGTCAATCTCCTGTAGATCTGGTCTATCTCCTGTAGACCTGGTCAATCTCCTGTAGATCAGGTCTATCTCCTGTAGACCTGGTCAATCTCCTGTAGACCTGGTCTATCTCCTGTAGATCTGGTTTATCTCATGTAGACCTGGTCTATCTCCTGTAGACCTGGTCTATCTCCTGTAGATCAGGTCTATCTCCTGTAGACATGGTCAATCTCCTGTAGATCAGGTCAATCTCCTGTAGATCAGGTCTATCTCCTGTAGACCTGGTCTATCTCCTGTAGATCTGGTCTATCTCCTGTAGATCTGGTCTACCTCCTGTAGATCAGCTCTACCTCCTGTAGATCTGGTCTATCTCCTGTAGACCTGGTCTATCCTGTAGACCTGGTCTATCGCCTGTAGATCAGGTCTATCTCCTGTAGACCTGGTCTATCTCATGTAGATCAGGTCTATCTCATGTAGACCTGGTCTATCTCCTGTAGATCAGGTCTATCTCCTGTAGACCTGGTCTATCTCATGTAGACCTGGTCTATCTCATGTAGATCAGGTCTATCTCATGTAGACCTGGTCTATCTCATGTAGACCTGGTCTATCTCCTGTAGATCTGGTCTATCTCCTGTAGATCAGGTCTATCTCCTGTAGACCTGGTCTATCTCCTGTAGCTCTACCTTGCAGCAGGGGGCACCAGCAGCTGGTCCACAGAGTCTGGGAGTCGGCCTCGATCTTCCTGCCTGAAGCCTCCAGGTGGCGCTGCTCCTCCGCCCAGGAGCTGTAGATGCTGGCGGCGCGGGTGTGCAGCGTGTGCATCAGGTCCAACAGCTGCAGCAGCACCAACACAGCAGCGTGAACAAGATGGAGGACGGTACAACAGACGGTCAGTGCTGAGCGTGGAGTGACGAGTGTTTGATACTATCTGGTAACGCTGCATTATATGATTTTATAAAGATATGAAATCATGCTGTGGAGAACTCTTCATAAACATCTACATATGTATTCTTATAACACTGCTCAGCGTTAACAACAGAAGATATTCATATCATTTTTATAACATCCATGTTGGTTGACCACCATCTTATTAACCATATAATACATATATTATGGAGAAAGGAAGGGGAATACTGATGTGCTGTTATTTAATCCTGACACATCAGGACGTGTCAACATATTGACCTCATGGCATTTTCTTTTTTTAACTAAATCAGAACAGCAGGAAGAAAAGTCACTGATTTAACAGCAAGAGCCTCAGAAAGACTCAATAAAGTAACGACGACTTAAAGCTGCCGATTCAAACTCAAAGAATAAATGTATTAATCGGACGAGCTAAATACGCAGGAGATTATTAGGAGGAATTAAAATCTGTAACTGCTGGACAATAATAATGAGACTTTTTACTGCTCCGACTTCAAAGGACAGTTCAGCGCTGACGTAAACATGCTCGAACAGAACACGGTTAGCCACTTGCAGCAGGAGAAACAGCGAGCTGCTTCCTACCAACACATCGAAAGCTGCAAATCAACATGTTGTATTTTGTTCACTGATTTGTAAGCAAACTGAAATGCATAACGAAGTATTTGCCTCCGTCCCGTATTAGTGCTGCGCTGACCGGACGTGTGCTGACTCGGCATGTTTCCTACAATCTGCAGTCTGAATGATTAAAGTTCGGTGAGATAATGTTTCATTTAACAGTTGGAAGCACTGACAGGATAAAAACATGGTGGAATTATCCTTTAACGTTACAGTCCCATCAGAGCTGTAATCAGGAGTTTAGACTTTATCTGATAATATTACAGGTTATTTTATTCCACATGACAGCTGGAAGAAAACGTATTGAAGTCATGATATTAAGTTACATCTTCCCTAAACGTCCTGAAGTTTCCTGAAAGCGTCGTGATGCAACGACCTCGTCAGTCTGGAGGACCCGATGATCTTAAAAGCATGTTGACACTAAAAAAGAGGCGGAGCTCGTAGTGACCAATGGTAGAAGGGTAAAGAGGGTGATGGTACTTACATCCTGACTAACCTGTAATGACACCGTGTGGTAGCTGGCTGGGACGCCTTCGTCCTCCTCGTCGTCGCTGTGAGACCGTGACGGCCGCTGGCTGGACGCCCGGCCGCCTCCTCGTCTGGCTCCCCCCCCCCCGTCCCTCTCCCTCCCCCCGGCCTTCTTCCTCATCCGCGACTTAGAGGAGTCGTACTTGTGGCTCTTCTTCTTGTCGTGGTTTCTGTAACCTGCAAATTAAAATGAAAACATCTGATTTGACTTTTTGGGATTTCAAGTGTGATTTTGTCTTTTATTATTATGAAGACATTAAATGTGAGAAATGTTTTCTGACAACATGGAGGTCGATGGGTTAAAGTGTAAAGGTGAAAGGTCATAGATGGAAGACCCCAAACCTTACAGACCATGTACCCCGATGTACTCAACCACATGTACCACTTCACAATAACATTCAGTGATTTAACCAGGCAAAATAATGAATGAAGTAACAACATAAAGTCACTGCTTCAAAATGAAACAATGAATTCATGAATCGGACGAGGTGATCGGAGGTTATCAGCACCAATTAAAGTGTTTTATTTAATGGTTGGTGACCTGAGTTTACTGAGCCGTCAGTAACCCAGCAGAGAGCACGCCGTGGTGTATCTGAAGGGAAAGAAGTCCCATAACAAAGTAATAAACCTTCCAATA